>NC_087200.1:36154488-36193066 GCF_015104395.2 Macrobrachium nipponense
TATACATAGCTGATTGACACCTTTGGAGGAGGGTCAGAGACAGCAACATCGTTGTAAGGTAAACTACTTGATAGGTAACTAAAGATTCTTACCTGCTAAGGAAGCTGACTTGACGAGTACTTGACTCTTTAGTCTGCTCCTCCTTAGGAGCTCCAGCTAAGGGATGTGACCTGTGCAGCTGATGAGCTCAAAGGGGTTTGTCGACGGGACGTTACCTCTATGCGACAAACTACCTGCCCTTGACATGGCTAAAAACAGGCAAAGACCACCTAACCATCCAATCCTTGCATACAAGAGATTGAAAAAACACACATATACACTACTGTTGAAGGTTTCCCCTAACCTTCAACAGACAACCATAAAAATAACATCAAGGGTCTAACATGTAGGATTAGAGGTATCAACTCCTTCACCCAACACCGAGCCAGGTCTACGAACGGATCAAGGGTTCTGCAGTCTTCATATACCGTTTCTATTTGTTTCAGATAAAAAGAAGAAATACGGAGTTGCTCCTCCAGTATGTTGCGTCTAAAATGGCTTTAAGGGACTGATTCTTTCTAAACGCCATTGACGTCGAGACTGCTCGCACTTCATGGGCCTTTACCTTTAAAGCCTTGTAAAGCGTTTCATTGCACTCTGTGTGAGCTTCTTGAATCACACTTCTAATAAAGAAAGCTAAAGCGTTCTTTGACATAGGCCTTTTGGGATCTTTAACGGAACACCATAAGTTGTCAGAAGTCCCTCTAACGTCCTTGCACCTGTGCAAATAACACTGTAATGCTCTTACCGGACAAAGAGTCCTTTCACGTTCCTGACCTGCAAAATCTCCAAGGCTAGGAATCGTAAAAGACCTAGGCCAAAGGATTGGATGGAGTTTCATCTTGGCTAAGAAACCTAAAGTGGTTGAAAAACAAACCGCTTTAGATCTACTAATTCCTACTCTTTTGTCCATAGCTTGAATCTCGCTTACTCTCCTTGCAGTAGCGAGAGCGACTAGAAAAATGTCTCCTGGTTAAATTCCTGAACGAGCTCTCCTGGATCTGCTCAAACTTGTCAGACATTAAAAACCTTAGTACTACGTCCAGATTCCATCCTGGTAGTTGTTCACTCTTTTGTTTCGTAGTATCAAAAGATCTAATTAGGTCGTGAAGATCTTGATTCCTAGACAAGTCCAGTCCTCTATGTCTAAAGACTGACGCCAGCATGCTCCTGTATCCCTTAATTGTAGTAGTGGCTAGACCTACTTTCAGTTTTAAGTGAAGAAGGAAGTCTGCGATCTGGCTCACAGATGTGTTGGACGAGGA
The DNA here is from genome assembly GCF_015104395.2 of Macrobrachium nipponense. NCBI lineage: Eukaryota > Metazoa > Arthropoda > Malacostraca > Decapoda > Palaemonidae > Macrobrachium > Macrobrachium nipponense. The sequence goes on from NC_087200.1 coordinate 36,155,793, forward strand.
CACCTTCTTCTCCTTACACCAGTTTCTAAATATCTCCCACTTCGACTGGTAGATGTTGATGGTCGAAGCCCTTCTTGATCTGGCGATAGCTTTAGCTGCCTCTCGCGAAAAGCCTCTAGCTCTAATGAGCTTTTCGACAGTCGAAAGGCAGTTAGCTGAAGAGCGCGGGTATGAAGTGGGGCTGTCTGAGCAGATCTGGAAGCAACGGAAGGGTTCTTGGAACTTCCACTAGCCACTGCAACATCTCTGCGAACCAGTCTCGCGTCGGCCAGTACGGGGCTATCAGGGTCATTCTGGTTCCTTCGACTGCGCGAACTTCTTAATACTTTGTGTATCACTTTGAAGGGAGGGAAGGCGTACAGATCAGTCTTCCCAGTTCATGAGGAACGCGCTCTACTGCTACCGCTTGTGGATCCGGCCACCGGTGAGCAGAACGTCTGCATCATCCTTGTCTTGTTGGTTGTTGGTTGCAAACAAGTCTATGGAAGGTTGCCCCCATAACCTCCATAGCAATTCGCATAACCTCTAACTTGAGAATCCATTCTGTTGGCAGGACTGATTTTTCCAGCTCAAGAGGTCCGCTCTGAGATTTAATTCTCCTTGTACAAATCTCGTTTGGAGGACGATATTTCTGTCCTTTGCCCATAGCAACAGATTCTTGCTGTCTCGTTCAGAGAAAAGGAGTGGTGCCTCCTTGTTTCCTGACATACGCTAGAGCAGTACGTTGTCCATGCTTATTTCCACTACTTTGCCTGCCCACACATTCCTCGAATGCCTGAAGAGCTAGAAAAGCTGCCATCAGCTCTTTCTTGTTGATATGCCAATTTCTTTCGGTTTCGCTCCATCTTCCCGAAAATTTCCCTGTTCCCTAGAGTCGCTCCCCAGCCCCTAGGTCTGATGCGTCTGAGAACAGTATTAGCTGTGGATTCAATTGTTGAAGTGAAACTCCTTCTCCCAGCTTCGCTGGATCCAGCCACCACATCAAGTCTTCCTTGACCTCTGCTGAAATTGGGAAGGGTGTCTGAAGCCTTTGTTGCCTTCCTTTTCCAATTTCTGTTGAGGTAAAATTGCAGAGGTCTGAGGTGCAGTCTTCCCAGTGAGACGAACTGTTTGATCGAGGAAATGGTCCCCAAGAGACTCATCCATTCCCTCGCCGAACATTGTTTTTGTCTCCCCAGGAATTCCTGCCCCACCCCGATTCAGGCATCGGTCTTGTCTCTCCTGGGAGGGAGAAGCCCGAAAAATCCTGAGAGTTCATCAGAACTCCTAAATAAATGATCGAGCGAGAGGGCTCCAGGTGAGACTTTTCCAGGTCACCACTAGCCCTAGTTCCATACTAGGTTCAGGGTTATTTTTCATATCCTCCAGGGGACACACTGTTTCTTGGAGTTGGCCCTGAGAAGCCAATCGTCCAGATAAAGAGAAATGCGGATCCCCCCTTCGTGTAGCCATTTGGCTACATTCGCCATAATAGCTGTGAATATTTGTGGCGCTGTGCTGAGTCCGAAGCAAAGGGCCCTGAACTGGAATACTCTTCCTTCGAATAAGAACCTGAGGTACTTCCGAGAGCTTGGGTGGATGGGGACACGAAAATAAGCGTCTTGTAGGTCTAATGAGACCATCTAATCTCCCGGTCTCAACGCCAATAGCACTGATTGCTTGTTGTCTCCATCGTGAATTGTTCGTCTTTCACGACGAAGGCGTTTAGAGCACTGACGTCCAGAACGGGTCTCCGTCCTCCCGAGCTCTTGGGTACCAAAAACAGTCGATTGTAGAACCCCGGATTCTCTTGGGGTGAAACAGGTTCTATCGCCTTTTTTAAGAGCATAAGCTCTACTTGTACTTTTAACGCGAATCTCTTGCTGCTGTCCTTGTAATTCGCTGTTAAGTCGAGGGGATCTAAAACTATGGGAGGTTTGGCGTAAAAAGGGATCTTGTAGCCCTCCCTTAGTATCTGAAGGGTCCAGTTGTCCGCCCCTCTGTCCCTCCAGGCTTCCCAAAACAAAGAAAGTCTGGCTCCTATTTGTGTCTGAAGGACTGTCTGATCATGGCCTCCTTTGGAAGGAAGCTTGCCACCTTTTCTGGAGGCCTTTCTAGAAGTTCCCGACGTCCCTCGGGGCTGTTTTCCTCTAAAAAACTGTTGTGGTTGCTTCTCCTCTCTCGCTCTCTTGGTCGCAAACGAAGAAGGCAAAACCCCACTGGCTGCCTTCGATATTAGGTCCTGTGTGGTCTTCTGAGTCAATGAAGTGGCAATATCTCTAATAATCTCCTGTGGAAAAAGAAATTTCGCAAAGGGGGCAAACAAAAGCTCTGCTCTTTGTACCTGTGTGACCCCTTTAGCTGTAAAGGAGCAGAGAAGGGACCTTTTCTTCACGATCCCTGCCGTGAAAATCGCTGCCACTTCATTAGTTCCATCACGTAAAGCCTTGTCCATACAAAGACATCACACTCAGAAGGTTAGAAAATGTCCGTTGAATCCTTCTCTTCCACTTTCTTGGTGAGAGCACTCAAGAGACCAGTCTAGAAAGTTCAGGACCTCAAACACTCTAAACATGCCCTTCAGTAAATGATCGAACTCTTGCATCGACCACATCACCTTCGCTGCTTGTTAAGGCGTGTCTACGATTGGCATCGACGATGCTGGAGAAGTCTGCTGAGAGGATTGGCAGGTACTCCCAGGCCCCAGAACTTCCCCAGTCTCGTACCAAACGACTGGATTTCGAAGCCAATCCTGCAGGAGGAAAAACGAAAGCAGTTTTTGCCTCGCTCCTTTTCTCTTTCATTGCAGTCGTTCATCTTCGCAAGCGCTTTCTTGGCCGAAATAGAAAGAACCATCTTAGTTAAAGGCAGTCCTTATTCTGGGTTCTTCCACAAAAGAACTGAGACAGGGGAGAACGAGGTGCTGCGGGCTTGAAATCCGTTTCAAAAAAAGCTCTTGAAACAGAAGCATAAGAGTCTTATAGTCGGAAGGAGGAACTTGTTCTTTCGTCTCCTCTTCCGAAACTACCTCCAACACTCTCCGAAAGGTCTCATCTGTCGTCATTCCAGCATCGGATTGATGTAGTTAAAGTCAAAGCCTGGAGCGTCATTGGTCTCGATGCGTTCCTTGGCACCAGAAAACCGCCGAGGCGTCATGCTTACGAGCGTCTCGGCGTCATGTCCTTCTCTCTCACGAGCGCTGGCGTCACGCTCTTTGCTCTTACGCGTGCTGGCGTCACGCTCGGGAGCGTCAAGTCCGAGTAAATCGGAAGTGTCCTGGTTGTCTGTGTTCTTCTTGGCGTTGACGCTTCGCGAAGTCTTCATCACTCCCGGGTCGTCAGACTGACGCTTGGGTTCTTGCAGCTTTTCCATAAGTACAGACAGCTGTTGTTGCATATCTTGCAGCATATTCTTGGCTTCATTGTCCGAGGTAGAGGTAACTCGTCAGAATCGCCGCACGAACTGCAGCGGAGGAGTCGATCCTTCTAAGGCTTCCTGAGGACGCTTGGTAGGAAGCTTCCTAGGTAAATCCTCCAAGTCGAAGGAGGAAGAGGAGCAGTGCATCGAAAGCGCTGTCTTGCTCTGTTTAGCTGGCGAGGCTTCCGATGACGAAAACCTCTCCGGAGAACTCCAGTGACTGCAGCCGGCAGTTGCTCATCTGATGGAGACCTCACAAACACGAGGTAATTTCCTCTTGAGAGGACGAGAGGACAGTAGTGTCTCGCCATCCTCGACGCGGGGAGACGTCATCGGATGACGAACCAAACACACTCGACGCGCCTTTTCTACGGCTGTCTGAAGCAACCTTGGAAGCGTCGGTCAGGTTTGTTTGAGGGCAGCCCGACCGGATACTAGAGCCTCTCGCCTCCCTTCCCAGACTTCGACTTTACGTCTCCCATGGGTCTGGGAGCTTGTAAGAGGTCTGGGTCTAGGAGCGCGACAGGACCGATCGGACGCACTCTCCACTACACTGTCACTAAAACTAAACTTATCACTTACACTGACTTTAGCACCTGCAACTTAAAGCACTTACGACAGTCCAACGTGCGATTGCCCTGCTCAGTAAGAGAGGCAATCTGTTGTCCCATTTTTTCAAGCACCGCTTGAATACCTGCAAAGGTTGAGTCCTTGGCCCCCAACTCGGAGACAGGTTCGGGAGCTGATACTTCTACTAAATTACGCTCAGAAGGAGCAGGGGAAGGAACTATGGGATTATCTACCACTTCCTGATTCGTTGATGAACGGGAAAGGGAACTCTTAGTTTCTTCTAATTCTATCTCTCTGAGCTTACGGACATATTGTCCAACTCCTTCTACTCCTTATCATCCAAAATCAAGCACTCATCACATCTATTCTCAAAAGTGCAAATTCTACCCCTACAATTCACACAAATGTGTGGGGATCAAGGGGACCTTTGGGAATTCTAACCCTACACCCCCCTTTACAGCAGACTCTATACACAACTCCCGAGTCCGACATTGTTAATTGAGTATATAATCCAAAAAACAAATCCAAAATCAATCCAAGTCAACGGACAGCGAAAGCCAATAAAATACTTCACCCAACGATGAATACTCTAGCGAGTACGAAAGACCTATCGAGGAGCCCACAACAATGAAGTTGCCGGCTTGGGCGACAGAGAAAAGTATGGGGTTTCCAGGTAACTGTCTAGAGGGCGTACAGGTAACGATCACCTGACCGACGGTCGGCGATTGCCGCGAGTTTCGAAAAGTCTGTCGTGACGTCAGAGAATATAGCTATGTATATAACTGCCAGGTCAGTTACATATTTAAAAAGGAACTCGTTAGCTTTAACCGTTCTCTGCACAGCACGATTTGAATACGATTACAGTTACCATCCGAGTTACGACCTAGATCCGTTCCGACCAACAGGTCGTATGTCAGAATGGTCGTTAGTCGAAAATACCAGCCAAAATGGCCGACACTGGATTATAAGTACTCGGTTAAAGTGGAAGATTATACTGTACTCGAGGACATATGATATGAAGTGTTGCATTTTTTAAGTAACTTTTTCTGTTGAATAATATTATTGTGTATATACAAGCTGTTTATTTATCATTTTTATGCCTTTTAGTTTCACTTTTATAATTTTATCATATATTTCTGTTGAATAATATTACTGTACATATGTATATACAAGCTGTTTATTTATAATTTTTATGCCTTTTAGTTTCACTTTATCATACTTTTTCTGTTTGAATAATATTACTGTTGTACTATACGTACAAGCTGTTTATGTATTTATCATTTTTATGCCTTTTAGTTTCACTTTTATCATTTTATCATAGAGATATTTTTAATATTATACTGTAGGTGCAATGTATTTAGCTTTTTTTTTCAGTTGCTTAGTTGATATACTACGTACATACATCTTAATATAATATGGTTTTAGAAATAAAATATTTATTACTGCAGTTGAATTTATTATACAAAAATACAAATGAAGATCAAAATACGAAAATAGAAAAGTTACAGTTCAAAAACAGAACATACAGTACTGTAGTACAAAATAGAAAAACATATGCATGTAAAAAAATAAGCAAAAAACAACAACTCAAAATTGTAATGTTCAACTGGTGCTTGGTTCGACGTCATCAACACTTTCTTCATACGCACGGTCGAAAGAAAGATCAGCTGTTAAGTCAGGCGAGGCAGGGATGGGAAGGGGTGGTTACTGCGCTGGCCGATGTAGGGGAGGGGGTGGCTTCGATGCTGGATGAGGCGGGCTTTTGTGTTCGTTTGACAAACATGCTAAGTGTCGTTTGGATCTTTCTGCTTTTTCTTTTCATCGTAGATTTCTTTGTATGGCCTCATTACTTCTTTGCATAGATCTCTCTATCCGGGCAAACCGATTCAACATTCGGATCCATTCCTTCCAATTTATGCAGCATTGTATTAAGCATTTGTATGGCTTCCGATAATCCCTTTACAGTAAACTTTCGTTCGGGTCCTCCTCTCACAACTTCCTTTTCTTCCTCTCTTCTTTTTCTTCTTCAGCTTTCCTTTCTTCTTCTATTGCTAACAGTTCTTCATTTGTTAATTCCTCAGGTTCTTCACTTATCAGTTCTTCAATTTCTTCTTCATCACATCCTAACTCAAGTTGCTTTGCCAAGCTAACAATTTTTCCTCGGACGTTGCTTAATTCCTCTTCGTTATCGAAGCCAACAAAAATCTCTGAGGAGTGGGAGGAGATGGAGACTTCTGCTTATACAATTAACTTTCATCCCACCTTCATATTTCTTGATTACGTCCATCTTCATCTCCAACGTCAGTGCTTCCTAGCTTTCTTGGCAGAATTGCATTCTGATGAGTCAGACTTTCTCTTAGGGGCCATGGCAAAGGTGTAATGAAAAAAATGTTCCGCTACAATGTTACAGTACTGCTACAATGTCTAGACAGTGAGTGAGGTGGTTGGGATGAGTGTCTGGGATGCTGTGCTGCCGGCGCCGTCGTAACTGTCATACCGCGCCGCACGCACTACGCTACCGCGCTGCCAAACAGTTAACGCCGCCAATTATAAAAAATAGACCCCTGTCGGACACTGTCGTAAGTAGGGTGGACGTAACTCGCGCAGGTCGTAACTCGGATGGTAACTGTATATATGAATTTTTGCGCTATCATATACACATTATTTATATATGATATTTTTTTCATTTCTGATGGTTGCATACTAAACTTCAGGCAATGACAAAAAAAGGAGCCAAAAATGAACTCTTAATCTTGAAAATGATATTGTTATGATACAATAAAGTTTCATACATACTTACCTGGCAGATATATACATAGCTAAGACTCCGTCGTCCCCGACAGAAATTCAAATTTCGCGCCACTCGCTACAGGTAGGTCAGGTGATCTACCGGCCTGCCCTGGGTGGCAGGACTAGGAACCATCCCCGTTTTCTATCATATTTTCTCTCTTCCACCTGTCTCCTGCGGGGAGGCTGGGTGGGCCTTTAATTGTATATATCTGCCAGGTAAGTATGTATGAAACTTTATTTGTATCATAACAATATCATTTTCATACAATCAACTTACCTGTCAGATATATACATAGCTGATTGGCACCCTTCGGTGGAGGGTAAGAGACAGCTACTATATGGAATAGACAGGTAAACAACATATGTTTGTAGGTATAAAAAAAAAAAAAAAAACCTTGGTTCCTACCTGATAGGTGGTAGACTTCGTGGGTGTTCGCCCACAGTAGTCTGCATCACCTCAAGAAACTTTAGCGAGATATGTGATCTATGGCCAAGAGTTTCTTGTGGGTCTGTCGATTGGGGTCTTATTCAACTTACTCGGCAGAGCCTAAACGGACTTGTCAATGGGTGCTTGATCCACTTATATGACAATACACCTTATGAAGGAGCACACAACCAATCCCGACCACCTGATCCTAACCATATGTTAGAAATAAGGATTGTTACGAGTTATCCCGAAACTCGTCACAACAACCGTAAAAAAAAAAAACAAAAAAAAAACCTCAAAAACCACTCACGCACACATACATAATTTTCAAAAAAAAAAAATTATACTAAAACTAATTGGGATATGACAAGAAATTCTCTTACTGAACAACATAGACGGCCGCCCGTGCGAGCCTAAGTCCTCCATGTTCGAGAGACTCTCGACCATATCCAAAAAAGAAGAACAGTATATACATTTAAGGATTGGTGTCGGGCTCCCGTACCCAGAATCGTACCTGCCGATACAATAGGACCTAGAGAAAAACACTTCTCATACGTCACACGCACGTCTTTCAAAAAAGTAATGAGATGCAAATACTGAGTTGCATCTCCAATATGTCGTGTCTATTATGTTTTTAAGCGACATATTCTTATAAAACGAGAGAGACGTCGCAACCGCTCTTACTTCATGAGCTTTTACTCTCAGTAGTGTAACTGTTCGTCAGGACAGACCCTATGAGCGTCCGTAATGACGTTTCTTACAAAGAACGCCAGAGCATTCTTGACATCAGTCTCGTGGGGTCTTTTACCGCGCACCAAAGACCTTGTCTAGAGCCTCCCAACTGACGCTTTCTCTGAAGGTAGAACTTCAGTGCTCTAACAGGGCATAGAGACCTCTCTGCTTCTCTGCCTACGAGACTCGACATTCCTTTGACTTCGAATGACTTAGGCCAGGGATTCGTTGGGATTCTCGTTTTTTTCGCTAAAAACAGGGTCTTAAACGAGCAAAATAGCCGAGTCTCCCTTGAATCCTACTTTATCCTGCAGAGCTTGTAATTCACTAATTCTCTTTGCCGTAGCTAAAGATACTATGAATAGACATTTTCATAGTTATGTCTCTAAACGATGCCAGATGAGGAGGTTCGAATCTATCCGATGACAGATATTTGAGGACTACGTCCAGGTTCCAGTTCGGAGGTACTGTTTCCTTAGACTTTGAAGTCTCAAAAGATCTTATGAGATCGTGGAGATCTTTGTTATTTGCCAGATCTAATCCTCTGTTCCTGAATACAGCCGAGAGCATACTTCTGTATCCCTTTATTGTGGATACGGCTAGATGAGATTTTTACTCTCAGGAATAGCAAGAAATCAGCAATTTCCGCTATAGAGGTAGAGGAGGAGGACAACTTCTTGGCTCTACACCACCTTCTAAATACCTCCCACTTCGACTGGTATACTTTCGTAGTGGAGGTTCTGCGTGCTCTCGCGATCGCGCTTGCCACTTCGCGAGAAAAGCCTCTCGCTCTGACAAGTCTTTCGATAGTCGAAAGGCAGTCAGAGCGAGAGCGGGGAGGTTTTGATGGTACCTCTTGAAGTGTGGTTGTCTGAGAAGATTCGTCTTCTTGGTAGGGATCTTGGAAAGTCTACGATCCACTCTACCACCTCCGTGAACCAATCCTGGGCCGGCCAAAAGGGGGCTAGGGGGCTTAATTAAGTCATCCTCGTCTCCTTTGACGCCACAAACTTTTTCATTACTAACCCCAGGATTTTGAATGGGGGAAAAGCATAAACGTCTACTCGAGACCAATTTAGCAGGAAGGCGTCTACCATAAGTGCTCTTGGATCTTCCACGACCGAGCAAAAACACTGGGAGCCTTTTTGAAATGAATGTTGCGAAGAGATCCACATGAGGAGTCCCCCACAGAGACCAGAGAATCGAGACACACTCCCTCGTGTAGTGTCCATTCTGTATGAAGGACCTGGTTCCTCCTGCTGAGCCTGTCCGCCCTCACATTCTTTACTCCCTGTACGAACCTTGTCAGTAGGGAGATGTTCCTGTGAGACGTCCAAAAGTAATAGGTCTCTCGTCAGGCTCGTAAAGGAACGAGGAGTGCGTCCCTCCCTGTTTCCGAATGTAGGCAAGTGCGGTGGTGTTGTCCACATTTACTTGCACTACCTTGTTTAATACCAGAGGTTCTAGGCTCTTCAAAGCCAGATGTACGGCGAAGAGCTCTTTGCAGTTTATGTGCCAAGTCACCTGTGCTGGTTCCCAGGTGCCTGACACCTCTTCTGAGCCTAATGTCGCTCCCCAACCTCTCTCCGACGCGTCGGAGAACAACACTAGGTCTGGGTTCTGTGTTCTTAGAGAGATCCCTTTGTTCTCTTCCAGAGGGAGCAACCCACCATTGGTAGTGTGACTTTGTCTCCATTGGAAATGGGAAAAAACGTTACCGGACAGGTTGTTTCCGGTTTTTCCAGCTCCAAGACCTGCTTGAGGAAGAATTGAAGCGGACGTACATGTAGTCTTCTAGAGGGAAGAATTGTTGTAGCGAGGAAAAGCGTCCCCAGAAGGCTCAACCATTCCCTCGATGACGTTTGTTCCTTCTCTAAGAAGAGAGAGACTATTCGCAAACCTTTTCGCGATTCTCTCTTGCGAAGGAAAAACTCGAAAACCCCGAGAATCCATCCGAATCCCCAGATAGACTAGGTCTTGTCTGGGGGGTCCCGCTGAGACTTTCTCGAGGTTCACGAGCAATCCCAACGCTTTGATCAAATCTAGAGTTAACATTAGGTCCTCCAAGCACTGTCTCTCTGATCTGGCCCTGATGAGACAGTCGTCCAGATACAGAGAGATATTTACTCCTTTGAGGTGAAGAAACCTCGCCACATTCTTCATCAGGCTTGTGAAGACCTGAGGAGCTGTGGACAGGCCGAAACACAAGGCTCTGAAACTGAAAGATCCTTCCCCCGTCATGAAACGGAGGTACTTCTTCGATGAAGGGTGGATGGGAACATGAAAGTAGGCGTCTTGGAGATCTAGAGACACCATCCAATCTCCTTGTCGTAAATGACGCCTAAGGACTGGAGCAGAGAGTCCTCCATGGAGAACTTCTCCTTCTGAACAAATTTGTTCAGAGAGCTGACGTCCAGTACTGGTCTCCAGCCTCCCGAGGCTTTCGCCACTAGAAAAAGGCGATTGTAAAACCCCGGGGAGTTTTGATCCAGTACTAGTTCTATCGCTCTCTTGTCCCACATTTGTTCCACCATCGATCGGAAGAGGTATTCCCATCAGCCACAGGGGCCTTGTTTACTTGGGCTGATAGTTCCCTTGGTATCGACGTTAGGGGGGGGGGGAGACCGTGTTCAGGAAAGGGATACGATATCCCTTCCTTATGATAGCCAATGAAGACGCGTCTGCGTTTATCAGTGTCCAGGCCTCCACGAATCCCAGGAGCCTGGCACCTACTGGTGCTTGGAGGAGAGATGTTTCATTTTCCCTTTTTAAAGGGACGAAAGGCAGACCTACCTCTCTTCTCCGGAGCCTTCCTTCTTGCGGGAGGTCTGGAGGTCAGGACCACCTCGAAAGGGCTGCATTGATGTACTAGGTCCTTTTTTTTTTCTGTCAGAGTCGAAACAGGTTTCTTCTTCCTAGCTGACTGCGTCAGAAGATCCTGAGTCGCCTTTCAGTTAAAAAGATGAGCAACGTCCTTCACCAACTGAGAAGGGAACAAAAAGTCAGAAAGAGGCGAATACAGTAGAGCTGCCCTCTGAGCATGCGAGACTGCCTTTGTTAAGAAGGCGCCATACACTGTCCTTTTCTTTAAAAGACCTGCTCCAAATAATGAAGAGATTTCAAAAGATCATCCTGTACCGCTTTGTCAATGCAAGACAAAATGCATAACAGGGTTTCAGGTTCGATTCCTTCCGAATCATGGGCTTTCTTGGCCATCACCCCAAGGGACCAATCTAAGAAGTTGAAGACTTCCAATACATGAAAGAGTCCCTTGAGGAGTGATCCAGTTCCGAAATACCCCACGTAATTCGTGCTGAATTGAGACTTTGTCGACGTGAAGCGTCAACTAAAGTCGAAAAATCTGCCTCTGTTGTAGAAGGGAGAGCGATACCCATATTCTCTCCCGTCTTATACCATATGCCTCTTTTCCCAGCTAATCTTGCTGGAGGCATGCAAAAGACTGTCCTGACTAAGTCTTTCTTAGACTTCATCCATGAGTCTAAGGCGTTTAATGCCCTCTTCATCGAGATGGTGGGTTTCATTTTTAGAAAAGACGAAGGGCTTTGCTTTCGTGCTTAGCACTCTGGAGAAGACCGCAGAGCGCGGAGAAGGAGGAGCAGCAGGAGTCAACTCGTCTCCATACTCCTCCAGAAGCAGGGTAGTCAAAACCTTATAGTTGGACAGACCCTCTCTTCCATGATATTCATCATCCGAGTTTTCCTCCAACTCGGGATCTATCTGAGACTCCATTCTCCTTTCTGAACTTTCCTCTTCTGGAGGAGACAAACTCCTAATAGGAGAGGGGCTAAGGGAATGATACTCCTTCCTCTTTCCCGCCTCTAAAAGACTTGGAAGGCGTCACAAGCTCCGGCTTCTCTTGAACTTTAGAAGACGCCTTGTATGACGCTTCCCGTTCTCTGAGCGTCCTGGCTGACGTCTCTTGCTGACGTCTTGATGACGCTTCGCGCCTGGAAGACGCTCCGCTCTCTAAAGGCGTCCTACTTGGCGTCACAATATTGGACGGAGCGTCACGTCTAAGATCCGCTTTCAATGACGCTTCACTTCTAAAAGACGTCTTACGTTTCTCTGGCTTTACGAAACTCTAAGTAACCCCCGTTCTAGCTCTCGAACTCGAAGCTTCGGTAAGACGTTTAGCAGTTTCACGTCTGTCTGACGCTTCTCTTTGAGCAGGTGAGAGAGGACGAGACTTCTTAATTGGAAGCGTCACGTCCTTCCGACGGGGGCCTAAAAACTCAACCCCAAGAGATGACAAGTTGTTCCTGGACTGCCATAATTATCTTTCTTGACGCTTCTCCCACGTCTAGTGCATGACGCCTTTCGTCATCACTCGGGGAAGAAGACTGAAGGGGTACTTCCGCGCAAGCGTCAGGTGACGCTGACGCACCTTCGCTTTCTTAATAGCAGACTGGAGCGTCATCTGAGAAGCGCTCTGGGCTCGAATCTATGTCAGGCTTCATATGACGCTTCAGCGGTCTCGACAAGTTCGACTCCTTCCACCCTCGTTTAGGTGAGGAAGAGGGAGAGGACGAGAAACACTCGCGAAAGACGCTTTTTCTATAGCGCCCTGAGCGCCTGCCATGAAGCAGAGCTAGCTGAAGGGACGTCTGACCGTTGGGATTCCCCCACACGACCTCCTTAAGGCTTTCGACTTTCCTTCTCCTCTGGCATGGGAGCTTGGAAGAGGTCTAGGCCTAGGGAGCGTCGCAGGGACGATCAAACGCCCCCTCCACAACACTGGGAGAACTCACTTCACTGAAATGTTCACTACCACTAGCCTTACCTTTGGAGTCAGCCATCTTGGACTTCATGTCTCTAATAGTAGCTTTCAGATTGGCGGATTTCCCCGATGCGAATCCGAAAAGGCCACTCTGAGAATGAGATATATAGGGAGAATCTACATCAGTAGGAATAGAATTATCCGTGAAAGGCTCAATAGGCCTTGAACTCACACCTTTCAGTCGTCTAACTCTATCCCTCTCTAACTTCTTCAAATAAGAAGTCAAAGTCTTCCACTCTTCTGCATTCAATCCCTCGCATTCCTTACAAGTATTAATAGCAGAACACTGAACCCCCCTACATTTACGGCATACAGTGTGAAGATCAACCGAAGCCTTCGGTATCCTCACCCTGCAGCCTACATTCACACACATTCTCACACTCACATTAGAATCAGAACATACTGAGAAAAATCCAAAAGAGTTATTCCAAAAAAACAGTCCACAGTAGCGAATGCCAAAACACGATCCAAATACGTCACCAAAAAGCCGAAAAACGTTGATCAAATGTTGAAAAATGAATCTAAGTCAGGAGGTAATAACAACAATGTTGATACCACCGGCGACAGAGAAAATATGATAGAAAACGGGGATGGTTCCTAGTCTGCCGCCCAGGGCAGGCCGGTAGATCACCTGACCTTACCTGTAGCGAGTGGCGCGAAATTTGAATTTCTGTCGTGGACGACGGAGTCTTAGCTATGTATATATGACAGGTAAGTTGATTGTATGAAAACTAAGCGCTCTGTGATTTTTTGAAAAAATTATTTTTTCCGCTTCCACGCTCACTCCCAGACCGGCCCGGCATACAGGCGACAATTTTTATTATACCGCTTCGGCATAAGAGGGTTAACATTCCAATATGCCTTTCAGCCAAGGTTTCAGATTAAGGGGTGGCATGAGGCGGGCCTAATATATAAAAGACCTCAAGGCAAGAAGCAGGGCTGACAACTGTACAGCCTGAAAAGAAATCACAAATTCTTGGTAATTTGTATTTTTCCTAGCTATACTTACCTTGAACTACTTTAATAAGAGAACCTGGGATATCATCCCAGTACTGACCAGAAAAATCTGGTTATCCTCCTTCACCAAGGTGCATCTTAGCGGAAGACTACATGGCCCGGGGATCAACGGCCACGCAACCTGAGTCAGGGGTCACCAGTGCTTTCCACCTCCTCACATCTCCTGCCATTAGTTACACAGGGAAGGCTGGGAGGGAATGAAACCTAAAATAGTTCAAGGTAAGTATAGGTAGGTAATTTGTTCCAATGCCGTATACTTACCTCGAACTACTTTCATAGGAGACTTATTCCTTAGGAGGTGGGGTAGCTTATGTACAGGCCAACCAAGACCTGACTTAGGGAGCAAGTGTTCATGGCCCAGCCCCACTCGTAAGAGATGTTTGGGCTGGGATGGTTCTTTCATGACATTGGTTGATAGTGGGAGAGGGGGGATTTCAGATAATTAGGCAAAAAATAAAACTAAGGGTTTATCCAGGTCCCTCTCCATATAGGGCAGATCCAAGGCTTACCTGAAGAACTCAAAGGGTCCAGTGTGTACCTCGCAGCCTGTCCAAGATGAAGGGTCAAAGAGAGGGGAAAAAAGGGTGGGTGGGTCACAAATTCAAACTGCCACTCACACTCCTCAGAGCCCCAAGTCCAGTGGCGGGTCAGATCTGCTGCTGCGCCACAACCACCTGCCCAACCGAGAAGGTATCCAGTGACTTCCAGGTGCAATCCCATAAGTAGTGGGGCACCCCTCGGAAGAGGAGTCCCCGCTCCTTCTTAGGCCCTTCTGATTGTCTCCCTTAGCAAGAAGGAGATCGTGTTCTTCGAGACCGCCTTTTTCACCAAGCCTGTAGACACGAACAGGCTCCAAATACTCAGCCTGAGCTTGGTTGTCCTGTTCAGGTATTTCCTCACTGCCCTGATCGGGCATAAGAGGAGGTCCCGTGGGTCTCCTGACCTTGCTAAGGCTGGAATCAAGAACTCCTCAAACCTGACATCCGACACCAAGGGATTCTGGTTCTTAGCTATGAAGGAGGGAACATAACGAAAGGTGAGAGCCTTCCACCCTCTCGAGCGGGCAACCTTGTAAGACAATCCATGCAGTTCGCCAACCCTTTTGGCAGAGGCCAGGGCCAGGAGGAAGACTGTATTTAGGGTCAGTTCCCTATTGAGAATGTCCTTCAGAGGCTCATAGGGAGACCTCTTCAGGTAATGCAGGACCTCATGATATCCCATTGAGGGGCACGCATCAGACTCTGGAAGGCAGGACTGTTCGAACCCTTTGATCAACATCCGAGAGTTGCCTGGAATTCCCTAAGTCCAAGCCCTTCAGAAGGAAGACCTGCCCAAGGGCTGCCCTGACCCCCTTCACGGCTGTGACTGAAATGCCTTTGTCAAGTCTCAGGTGTACAAGGAAGTCTGCTATCTGCGTAGTACTTCTCCTGCCTTGCTTCACAAAAACAAAATCATGCTTGATTTCAGTGGCAAAAGCCAACTAACAAAATGATAAACCAACTTTTCAGCACCAAAATGTACCAACTTCCAGTTGTCGCTGCCGATAATAACATATTGGCACCAATACTTACCTAAGAGAGGTGCCATTAACCGGATTTTGGCACAGACACTGGTTAATGGTGCCTGTTAGGTGTGTGTCAGCACCAATACTCTATTATCAGTGCCGATAACTGGAAATCTGCACATTTCAGTGGCAGCCCCATAAAACTGGATTGCCAATAACCAGGGACTGCCTGTGTTTTTCTCAATGTTTGCTTGAATAAGACTACAATAACACTATACTTTTATAGCATGCTCAAGCAATCTACTCCGCTTTTCATTTCTCACAATCAATCCCATTTTCCTCAGTATACTATTGTTGCAATGCCTTGTCCACTTTTCTAGCACCATCTTTTTATTTTTTTTTTTACTATGTTTTCATATATTTTAGTAGTTCATCAAGACTGAGTTCCCAGTAACTTTTATCAATTGCATGTTAGTCCTAATGGTCCTGAACCCCTATATTTTTCATATCATTATTTTCATCTTCCCAAGGGATCTCCTAGCTTCTTCCTAAACCTCATTCTACAACATTCCTTTCAACAAGTTGTCGTCCTTCCATTCCTAGTCATTTTCTTTACTGAACTTCCCTTCAAAGTACAACCTCCATTATTCCATTATCATTTCTTTCTAAGTCTGAATATCCCATTTTCATTATGTTTTGTATATAATTTGCCAAATTTATAATTTCTACAGATTATTTCACTCATTTCAGTGTTAACATTTAATTGCTTTTCCAGGTGCAGTTCAAAAACCCTTTTGTTCAGAATAATTTCTGATCACACAGAGTAATTTCCCAAGAAGTCTACCTGTAGGCAATATCAGATTAAACTTGAATACAGCTATAAATATTTTTCAGTTTCCTAGAAGAACTAGTACACTCAAAAGCACCCCATATTTCCTGGCAATGTTTGGCAGGGCAGCATTGCAATATGCCCCAGCCAAGGAAAAAAGGATATATATATTCAGTTAATTTTACCAGATATTTAAGTAATACATCTGCATATAGCAATTCAAACTTTGAAAATTTTAGACAAACTGTGATCCCAATCACAAAACAACAGAAGCTTTCCTCAAGATAGCAATTTCTTCACAAGTGGCTTTATATGTATAAAACTGTTGTTTGGAGA
Organism: Macrobrachium nipponense; assembly: GCF_015104395.2. Lineage (NCBI taxonomy): Eukaryota > Metazoa > Arthropoda > Malacostraca > Decapoda > Palaemonidae > Macrobrachium > Macrobrachium nipponense. Next base: position 36,172,192 of record NC_087200.1, read on the forward strand.
ACCCTAACACTCTCTTCAAAAAGGAATTCACAACACACATGAACTTCGACACCAACCATCATGCCTTCATATTTTTGGGGGAAATACAAACCTTATTCTTTCCACTGCATCTTCCTTGAACAAAATGCATTCAACTATGACTAAATATAATTATTGTCAATAACAAAAGCTAGGGTATCAAAGTGAAAAAAAATGTGCAACAAAACTAAAAATGAAGACAGAGAAGGATAAATATACATACATCTCCAGATCCTTCAAACAGGTCTCTCCTAATCTGGCCTTGGACATCTACCTCAACATCTGAATCTTCATCATCAATCTTCAGTCGTTTGAATTTTTTCTGTAAGATAAAGATGATTTCACTCATATGAAGATTTTAAGAGCAAACTATCAATGAAGGGACAGCTCCACCTGGCAGCAAAATGAATATCTCATTGACATACTAAATTCCTTTTACTGAAAGAACACCATCGAAGATATTTACAACTTTAAAACAAGTAGAAAATACTAATGCTATGCCTGTTAACAAAACTTATAAAATATCTAAATAATATACATACTTTCCGGTCGAGTTTTACACCAATGTTTTCTTCAATGAGATCTAAATCATCATCATCCAGATTATCCCCATTCAGATCATCGTCGTCGTCATCGTCTCTCTTCCGTCGTTTACCTTTGGTGTCCCCATCACTATCCGAATCAGAGCCAGCATCATCATCATCTTCCTCATCGTCATCATTAATAAAGCCTTTATTTTCTTCTGATTCATTATCTCATCTGTTCAAGTACACAAAATGGATAAATCGCATTAAATTTTCACAAGAATCAGATGTTTCTAAACCTCAAATCCTGTTCTGCAGTATAGGGACCAACAGTTTTATCTAGGACTACATTGCAACAAAGCTGTAACTCCACAATAGCACTGAACACAGGCTGGAGAGGCTAACCATTAATGCCATAAACTTATGTATGCCTTTAAAGAGGGATTAAGAATGAAAAAGTTCTAAATTTGTCGCTGCAAAATACAAATCTCATTTCAATAGAAAGCTAGGCAGTTGTCTAAAACATGTGTATAACAAGCAGCCAGAATATGTACGAGATAATAAACTTTATAAAATACTAATTAATTCAAATACTGAAAATAAAGATGGAAAATAAACCATACACAGTGAAAAACTTAAAGACAAAATAAAGCGAGTCTTGTCATGAATAAAACAGCTACAACAATTATACCGTCAATCACATTAACATCTATGTACCAGCAATCGTGTAAAATGGAATCATCTATTGTGGTGAGGAGAGTATATCATTACTACATACTGTGGTCAAGCAATTAAAAAAAAAAAAAAATTATTTTTAGCAGCTTCGTAAGTGCCAAAGAGTAAAACATTTTGCGTAGCTGGATAAGATCTTGTAGCTAATGCTATCTTACCGTCTTCTTCTTCTTCGGAAGAGTCCACAACCTTTGATGTTTTTAACTTCTTCAACATTTTTTTTTCATTTTCATTGTACTCTGCATCATCATCCTCACTCTCTTCAGCTTCTAAATCCATGAAATGCGACATTGTTACTGACTTAAGTTTCCTGAAATATAAAAAAGTTTGATGCATCAAAGACAAATTATAAAACACCAAACATGACAAATTTTTAATTATCACAATTTTTTAAAGCAAAATGGAATTTTTATAATAAAACTAATAGTATAAGTAATACTTACCTGTATAATTTATCTAGCCCTAAATCCCCAAAAACCCCAATAAAATTCACCACATTGGCAACCCTGTTACATCCTATTCTGTCTGCCAGTTGGCAAAACTGCCATTGAGTTACAAAACCTTCCCTTGAAAATCAGTTGTGATAGGCAGATCGTGGGGTGGGATGGGTGAGACTAGATAACTTATACAGGTAAGTATTAATATGATATTGTCATGATACAATAAAGTTTGTTCATACTTACCTGACATATATATATATGCTGTATTCTCTGACGACCAACAGAATTTCAAAACTCCCGGCAAACGCAGTGGTCGGCTAGGTGGTTAGTACCCATTCCCGCCGCTGAGAGGCGGATACAGGGAAGCCATTCCCATTTTCTATTCAGATTTTCTTGTTACCACTGTCCCACCTGAGGGGAGGTGGGTGGGTACTTGATTATTGATATCTGTCAGGTAAGAATGAACAAACTTTATTGTATCATGACAATATCATTTTCTTCATGACACTTACCTGCCAGATATATATAGCTGAAATCCCACCATTGGAGGTGGGAAGGGACAAAAGAAGTAGAAGGATGAAGGTTTTGGAAAACATTTCACATGCAGATGATTGACATCTTGGTTCCCTACCTGTTAGCATAGCTGACTTCGTGATTACTGTCATCCCAAGCCTGCTTCTGCTTAACTAGAATTTCCAGCAAGGTAGTGACCTGTACAGCTGGATAGTTCTAGATGATTCTGTCAACGGGAGCGTGACCACAATGTGACTAGACCATATTGACCATACTGAAGACAACGAAGCATAATAAATACCACCTAACCTAGCCTCACTAAAGTTAGTCCCATAACTTTCAGGCTAATTAAAGGGAAGACCGCCTCAAGCGGCCCAACCCTACGACCGTAAAAAACAAACCCATAATTAAAAATCACACACATCCATTTTCTAAAGGATGGGGTTCGTATTGCTTCTCGTCCCAATACTGTATCCGCAGAAATGTATGGTCCAAGCGAGTAGCAATTCTCATATGTCGCCTTCACATCTCTGAGGTAGTGTGAGGCAAACACAGAGTTGCTTCGCCAAAATGTGGCACCCAGGATATCACCGAGTGCCATATTTTTCTGAAAAGCCACCGAAGTAGCTACCGCTCTAACCTCGTGAGCATTAACTTTTAGCAGTTTAAGATCACCATCCGTGCAGGATGAATGAGCTTCCCTGATGGTATTTCTCAAGAAGAACGCCAGTGCGTTTTTAGACATTGGTAATTCCGGCCTCTTGACTGAACACCACAGGTTGTCTGACGGGCCTCTACATTGTTTGGTCTTTTCCAGATAAGATTTGAGAGCTCTGACAGGGCACAAAACTCTCTCGGCTCTCGTCCGACGAACTCTGATAACCCTTGATATCAAAGCTTTTAGGCCAGGGGTTGGATGGGTTTTCGTTCTTCGCTAAGAACGAGGGGCTCAGCGAACACACCGCATTGTGTTCTCTGAAACCCACATGTTTAGTCATAGCTTGGATTTCGCTAACCCTCTTAGCTGTTGCCAAAGCTGTCAGGAAAATAGCTTTCCTAGTTACATCTTTCAAAGAGGCAGCGTGCATAGGCTCAAATGGGCTGACATTAAAAACTTTAAGACAACATCTAAATTCCATGAGGGAATCTTGTCTCGTGGAGCTTTTGATGTTTCAACGGACCTCAATAAATCGTGAAGATCTTTATCATTCGATAAATCCAAGCCTCTGTGTCGAAAGACCGTTGATAGCATACTTTGTAGCCTTTAATCGTTGACACTGAAAGTTTTTCTATCTCTCTAAGATGTAAGAGAAAATCAGCAATCTGGCTCACAGAGGTCGTGGAGGAGGAAATATTTTTCCTTCTACACCAACCTCTGAAGACAGCCCACTTCGATTGGTAGACAGCTTGGAAGATGTTCTTCTAGCGCTGGCAATAGCTCCTTGCCACCGATCTTGAAAAAACCTCTCGCTCTGGCCAACTTTTGGATAGTCTGAATGCAGTCAGACTCAGAGCGGAGAGGTTTCCGTGATACCTCTCGAAGTGGGGCTGTCTGAGTAGATCGATTTTCTCTGGAAGTGTCCTTTGGGAAATCTACCAGAAATGACATTGGCCTCTGTGAACCAGTCGCTTGCAGGCCAAAAGAAAAGGGGGCGATCAACGTCATTCTTGCTCCTTCCGGACGCCGCAAACTTCCTTATTACCTCTCCCAGGAGTTTGAATGGAGGGAAGGCGTAGAGATCCATCCCCTTCCAATTCCAAAGCATGGCGTCTATTGCTATTGCTCTGGGTCTAGAACCGGGAGAGCAGTAAATCGGAAGAAGCCTCTTCGTTTTTGCTGTCGCGAAGAGGTCTACCAAGTGTGGGCGTCCCAAAGTTTCCACAACTCTTGCAGATCTCTGGATGGAGAGTCCATTCGTTTGGAAGCCTTTGATGTCGACGGCTGAGGAGATCCGCACGAACGTTCTGCTGTCTGAAACGAACCTCGTTAGAATCGTTACATTTCTCAGCTTCGCCCAAAGTAAGATTTCGCCTCGTTATCTTGAAACAGGGAGCGAGATAGAGTTCCTCCCTGTTTTTTGAGATATGCGAGCGCCGTGGTGTTGTCCGAGTTGACTTGTACAATTCGTCCCATAATCCTTGGCTCGAAGCACTGAAGTGCCAAACGAATCGCTTCTAGCTCCTTGAGGTTTATGTGCCAGGACCTCTGTTCCCCTCTCCAGAGGCCTGACACTTCTTCCTCCCCCAGTGTTGCTCCCCAGCCCGTCATGACGCGTCTGAGAACAACACTAGGTCTGGGCTCAGAACTTTGAGGGACATCCCTTCCGATAGCTTGACGGGATCGGACCACCACTTCAAATGCTCTTTGATCGATTGAGGGATCTCAAAAATCTCGTCTAGGTCTTTCTTGTTCTTCCAGTTGTCTGCTAGGAAAAACTGAAGCTGTCGAGGTGCAGCCTTCCCAGAGAAACAAATTTCTCCAGCGAGGAAATGGTCCCCAGCAGACTCATCCATTCCCTCGCCGAGCATATTTCCTTCTCTAAGAAGACCGATACTTTCTCTAAGCATTTTAGCTGACGTTCTATGGATGGAAATGCTTGAAAAGCCACTGAATCCATCTGAATCCCCAGATACACGATGGACTGTGTGGGAAATCAGATGGGACTTCTCGAAGTTGACCAGAAGGCCCAGGTCCTTCGTCAGCTGTAATGTCGTATGTAGGTCCTCCAGACACTGTTCCTTTGACATGGACCGGATCAGCCAATCGTCTAAAATAGAGTGAGACTCTTATCTTTGAGAGATGGAGCCATCTTGCTACATTTCGCATCAGAAGCGGGAATATCATAGGGGCTGTACTCAGCCCGAAACAGAGAGCTCTGAATTGGAAGACCTGTCCTTTCAGAACGAACCTGAGGAACTTCCTGGACCGAGGATGTATCGGAACATGGAAATAGGCATCTTGGAGATCCAAGGACACCATCCAATCTCCTGGTCTCAGGGAAGCTAAAACAGACTGTGCAGTTTCCATCTTTGAATTTTATTTTCCTTACAAAAAGATTCAGCCTGCTTACGTCTAGGACAGGTCTCCATCCTCCCGAGTGCTTCGGAACAAGGAAAAGCCTGTTGTAGAAGCCTGGAGAGTTCCGTGACACGACTCTTTCTACTGCTCTCTTTCCAACATCTGATCCAAAAGGTCTAATAAGATCTGTTGCTTTGAATCCTGATAAGAGGGCGAAAGGTCTATTGGTTCTATGCTTAATGGTGGTTTCGATAGAAACGGGATTTTGTAACCTTTCTCGATCACTTCGAGTGACCAAGAGTTTCGCCCCTCTTATCCTCCATGCTTCGCGAATAGCGCGAGTCTCGCCCCGACTGGTGTCTGGAGGGCCGAAAAAGTCATTTCTTTCCCCTGGTTTTTGAGGGGGCTCTGCCCCATAGGGAAAACTCCTCCCTCGAGCAGCAGCTCTTGAAGAGGCTCTTCCACGAAAGGGCTTATAATTCTTCCTAGAAGCTTGCGTGGTTCATGAAGACATCTGATCAGCAGGACGTTTCGAAGACCGAGACAATAAGTCCTGCGTCGCTCGTTCTTGGAGATTTACTGATCAAATCCTTTACCATCGATTGTGGAAAAAGATGAGCAGAAAAGGGAGCGCAACAACAATTCTGCTTTTTGCGCTGGCGACACTGACTTAGCTGTGAAGCTACAGAAGAGTGCGCGTTTCTTCAGGACTCCCGACGCAAAATGTGATGCCAGTTCGTCGGAGCCATCTCTTACTGCTCTGTCCATGCATGACAAAATACTCGCTAAGTCCTCCAATGAGATGGAATCTGGGCTTCTAGACTGAACATCCAAGACGCCCAGACACCAATCTAGAAAGTTAAAAACTTCCAAAGTTTTATAAAGGCCTTTGAGATGGTGATCTATCTCGACATTGTCCACGAAACTTTCGCTGATGCCAGGTAAGATCTTAGGAGCTTCCACTAAGTTGGCGAAATCCCCTTGTGCGGAAGCGGGGATTCTCAAGCCGCCTGCTTCTCTTGCTGTCATCGTACCACTTCCCCGATCTTCACTAAGCCTTGTGGGGGAAGTGCAAAAGAAGTCTTGCCCTTTGTCTTTTGGATTCCATCCAATCATGGATTTCTTTTAAAAGCCCTTTTAGTCAGAGAGCGAGGTGGCCATTTTGACAAAATTTGGAGTCTTCCTTGCCTTCGAAGAGGTTAGTTGCGAAGGTGGAGAGAGAGGACTGGAGCTCGAACTTCTCGGGAAACAAATCCTTTAAAAGACGAGTCAGAGTCTTATAATCCACAGAGGATGAGGTTGTAGGATCCTCCTCCTCTTCCGAAACAGCCTCGCTTGACGATTTATTTTCTAATGGAGACATAGCCTTATTCTGCATTGAACGAGAAGAAACCAAAGTTTCACCTCCCTTTCGAACCGTAGGTTTTGTGTTTGAAATCAATTTTGAAGAGGAGAGTCTGCTCATGTTCTCCTAACCTTGACTTTACTCTCCGAATTTTCCAAACTGACGTCATACGATTTCTCTTGACGAGCACTGATATTGTAGTTCCTACTACCTTGAAGCATATGGCGCTTATCCTTCTGACTAGCGACCTGTTCTTTTCTGCTCAGGATAACTTTATGCATCGGACGCCTAGACGCCCTCTCAAAAGCGTCCTCATTTGCGTCCTGGAAAGCGTCCTGGAAAGCGTCCTCATTTGCGTCCTGGAAAGCGTCCTCATTTGCGTCCTGGAAAGCGTCCTCATTTGCGTCCTGGAACGCGTACTGATATGAAGGACGACGAGCGTCCTTACTAGCACTACGCCTCGCGTCCTCAAAAACGTCCTCATATTCATCTTCATATCCTTCTTCTGAACTAATATCGTGCGTCTGAAGTCTCTCCAGCCAACGTTTCCGACCCCGAGCGTCCCGAGAAGCGTCCTTACGAGCGTCCTGGTTAGCAAAGCGTTTGTTTTGTTGAATATGCTCTTCCTGTAAGTCAAGATCCATTTCTCCCAATTCTATTCCTGAGCGATCCTTCTGAAACGTTCTTCGACTCTGGGAAAAGACGACGGCGGCGGCCGCTGTGCGGCACCTATTGTCTTTATCTTTACCACCAATACTTCTAGAGACTCTCTCAGCAGGACTGCTTGCGCGTTCCTGATTGAGTCGATGAGGTCTAGAAGGCGACGGATCAGACAAAGACGAAGAACGAAGAGAAGCCGCAGGAGAACGTCTAGATTTCTTGACGGGTAGCCAAAGATCTTTTTACGACTACGTGATCTTCCTCTTTCTTTCTTGGCGAAAAACGTATCCAACTGTTGACGAATCGCTTCGAGAGTCTTTTTTGATGGTGAAGAACCATATGATGGAATGAACCTTTGAGAAGAAGATGGGCGAGGGGACGCCTTCTTCCTTCTCTCCGGACTCGAATCAGGACGCTCAGAAAGCGTCCTAAATCTCTTGTGCGGGATACTGTCTTCGAAGTCTTCCGGAGAAGAAGGGACCGAAGCGTAAATCGAGGCGGAGGACGCTCTTGATCTCCCGATGAAGCGTCCTCTTCCATCATACCTTTCCTAAGAGGTCGAGAAAGACGATGGCCCCCCCCCCGCCAGTGCGAGTCTAGTCTTCCTTACCACTCCCACTTGAGAGGCTGCGTACTCTTCCGTAAGACCTTTTCCTAAGAGGGCGAGAAAGAGATGGCCGCCAGTGCGACGTCTTACGTCTTCCTTACCACTCTCTGAGAAGCTTTGCGACTGGCCTGCGTAGACCTCTCCTTGAGCTGAACGACCTTTCCTAAGAGGGCGAGAAAGACGATGGCCGCTTGTGCGACACCTTACGTCTTCCTTACCACTCTCAGTCGGAGAGGTCTTCCGAGATTCCCACCCACGGTGAGGTGAGGACGTCTCGGAGGAAGAGAAGCATTCCTTCAAGGTTCGCGCTTGCACGCGATCTTTGGCAGCCTGGGATGCGTCTTCAGATCTGCCGAAGGGACGCCAGACCGGTGTTTAATTCCCGTAACCCTCCTTCGGCCTCGACATGTCCATTCCCTGTGTTCTGGGAGTCCGACAGAGGTCTCAACCTGGAGGCATTATAGGACCGTCTGAACGCCCCCTCCACTTCACTAGGGCACTAACATTATCACTACACTTTTGCACATTAGATTGTAGCACTTTCATTTCGATTCAAGGTTCCGAATCGATTCTAAAATGGTAGAAAGGGCATTCCCTTCTTGGTAAACAATCACTTCCTTATCTGAAGGATAAAATTTATAGGGTTATGCGTAGCATGTTTTCTTCATTTATGTTAGATGAGCAACTTTACTTTGACTTTTAACAGAAGCACTCCTGGAAGGAAACCTCCTAATTCTGTCACGCTCAAGTCTACGAATGTAAGATTCATACGCCTTCCATTCGACATCAGTTAATACTTCACATTCTTTGCACTATCATCCAACAAGCAAACATGCCCTCTACAATTTCACACACACTGTGTGAGGATCTACCGAGGCTTTTGGTAGCCTCACCTTACATTCTTCTACACCACACACCCTGAAACTAGTAGAACTAGATCCAGACATCTCAATTCTAAGAAAATCAAAGCCAAAATCAAAATCCAAACCACAATAGCGTATGCCAAATCACTAAGCCAAGTCCGAAACCAAAAGACAATCCAAATACTCAAGTGACAAATGAAGTTTTCGAAATCCTAAGCGGAGGTCTGTAAACAGATGTTTACCGACCGGCGACAGAAGAAAATCTGAATAGAAAATGGGAATGGTTCCCGGTATCCGCCTCCCAGCGGCGGGAATGGGTACTAACCACCTAGCCGACCACTGCGTTTGCCAGGAGTTTTGAAATTCTGTCGGTCGTCAGAGAATACGCTATATATATATCTGGCAGGTAAGTGTCATGAACAAAATTAATTTTTATTAAAAAAAATTCCATAGTAATAAAATTACTTTATATAATTTTATCTACCCTGATTAACCACATTGAAAAGGAGGAGGGAATCAGAATAAAATTTCCCTTTCAGGCAGAATAGGAGGAACCAACCCTCTACAATTAATGGAAAAGGAAGTTTTAAGTTGGCTCGGCTACCAACCCGGTGGTCCAAAGTTCGATTCTCGGCTCGGCAAACACAGAACCAGAGGAATTTTTCTGGTGATAGAAATGCATTTCTCGACACAATGTGGTTCGGATCCCAAATTAAGCTGTAGGTCCCGCTGCTAGGTAACCAATTGGTTCCTAGTCACGTAAAAATATCTAATCCTTTGGGCCAGCCCTAGGAGAGCTGTTAATCAGCTCAGTGGCTGGTAAAAATGATATTGTTAAACTACAATAAAGTTTTGTACATACTTACCTGGCAGATATATTCTTAGCTATAGTCTCCGACGTTCCCGACAGAATTTCAAATCTCGCGGCACACGCGACAGGTAGGTCAGGTGGTCTACCTTACCCGCTGCTGGGTGTGTGTACGAACCAATCCCCCTTTCCTGTCAGATTTTCTCTTCCACCTGTCTCCTGAGGGGAGGCTGGGCGGGCCATTAGACGTATATATCTGCCAAGTAAGTATGTACAAAACTTTATTGTAGTTTAACAATGTCATTTTAGTACATGAACTTTCCTGTCAGATATATACTTAGCTGATTGGCACCCTTGGTGGAGGGTAAGAGACAGCTAAACCAATAAGGAAAGAATGGAAACAACTGGTGTTGTAGGATATAAAAACCTTGGTTCTTACCTGTTCAGGCAGAAGACTTCATTGATACTGTCTCTGAGTCTTGTGACGTTTATAGATCGTTCGTCTACCCCGCAATTAATTAATTAATTCGATTTGGAAAACGGCAGCCATTTCTTTAGAATATCAGCTGATTTTTAGTAAACGCGGGAAACCCAAAACCCACCAGCTAGAGATAGGAAGTTCCCCAGTTGGGGGAAAAGTGTCTTTTATCAGCTGTAGGGACGTATCTCAAAAGGGAAGGGTGTAGGCAGATTGGTACTTCTTAGACCTATACCTTAAGCTCTCTTTCCTGTGACCCCTCTGCTGGCTGTATGCTTGTTTTCCAGGATTTGCCTTGATCGTGGGGGGTTAAGCTGACCTCCAACCCCCAAGCAACCCAACTGAATTCTGTCTCAGTCGGCTGCGAGACGTGATCTCGAACAGAGGTCAAATTACCTGCCTTCCTGTTAGGCCTACCCAGGGTGTGAGTGGCGCGCCGATGACCCAGGCCTCAGACAAAGGGGGCCATGCGTTTCTACAAAGAGCCACATTTTCTACAAAGGTCCACACTGAACACGACATCCAGGTACGTCTTGTGGAACAGCATATTGCCAGTCTCTCCCTTATCACCTATTATAATTTTGATCCTCATTCTCCCAATTCAATTTCCAGCAACAAAAGGAATTCATCCCTTTGTTCCCTCTCACTGCCTCATGGCCGCATGCTTCCCCTTGTGTGATCGTCCCAGACCAATGGAGTCATTGCATACTTCAGTGAACCTTAAAAATTCCTTCTCCCCAGTATTAGAGAATTAATTAATCAAAGCAAGAAGTCATTTTTCCTTTTATCTTGTTTAATCTGGGATTCTTTTCCAGATTCCATGAGTCAACGTGCCGTCTCTCTGCCCGCAAGTGTGCATTACCCAAGTTTTATGAAACCAGCTCGAATTAGTCACACTTTAGCCAGCTACCCACTTGTGAGTGATTCTAAGCCCCAACGTGGGGGCCAATAGCATTCATTTTCTCCAGGCCAGCACGGGCCTTTTTGTAAATAAATAGTTGTTAAGTAACGAGCTGAGTTTTCTGGCGACCTTCCCTCTAAAGAAATTAATAATATAACTTTCCAGCTTACGGTAAGTTAAAGCAATTCCCTCTTGAAATCCCTAAATTACTTCCGTTTACGTATCTAGCCTCTCTCAAGGCCGCTATATACGTAAAAGTCTGCATTGCCTGGAGAGCTACAGCTAGGATGTGACCTGTTGCTGAAAGACTCTCGGATCTACCACTGGGATATCTGATCCCTTTGTGTGGTTCCCTTTGTGTGGTAGAATCCAAGTCGGATCCTGTTAAAGGGAACTCGTCCGCTAGCTTAACAGGTCCTAACCACTACTACCGCAAGGAGCCACACTCATCAGACCACCTAACCAAACTACTAAAGGTTAGTATTACGACATAAAGAGATGCCTCCCTGCATCCTCTTTAAGACAACCATCAACAACAAACACAAGACATAAGGGAAAAAAATATATATACAACTAAAAAGGATGAGTTCCAGCTCCCTGCCCCAGCACCGAATCCGCCGATACGTACGGGCCAAGGCGAAGCATTTTTCACAAGTGATTCTCACATCACGTAAGTAGTGGTTTGCGAAAACCGAGTGACATCTCCAGAAAGTTGCCTCCATCAGGTTCCGCACGGACATATCTTGTTGAAAGCAAGAGAAGTCGCTATGGCTCTTACTTCGTGGCTTTCACCTTAAGAAGCTTAAATGGTCTTACCTTACAAGAACCGTGTGCTCCTTTAAAAAAAAAAAAAAAACCTTCAGCACTGGGACGTACACATGTACGTCTTTTACGGTACAGTAATAAAAGACCGGGACGTACGCGTGTACGTCTTTCATCCCTCTCGAAAAGCAAAGCGTTTTCTTTAGCTTGGGATGGTTTCCAGACACAGTATTGTGTACGAGAGAGGTGCTGAAGCTCCACCCACAATTCATTCTAACCAATGAGCGTCCGATGGACGTCGTGACGTCATTTTCATATGGGATATTAGGAGGGGTACTGGCCAACATATACCAGTGCGCCTCAGGCTATTATCGAGAAGGATGAATACAATTTTGTCCGTTAAACCATGTAGATTTGAATTCCAAATCTTTTTCCCCTTTTGATTGCAGTTATTTATGTTTTTTTTTTTTTTTTCAGTATCATGTCAGATGATAGTGTTTCAGAGTCAGGGTCTGAGTACCTGCCAAATCTATCAGATGATGATTATAGTGATAATTTTTTAGAGGTTGACAGTGACAACGAGTGTTTGGAAGACATTGAACCTCTTGTCGATGAAGGCTGGCAGTTCATAACTGATCCATCTTGTGACTTGCGCCCAGACCCACCCCCCCCTGATTCACGGAGGGTGGCAATGGGATTCCTGCTTATACACCAGATTTCATCTTCTTACGTGATGCATTTTTTTTCCTTTTTTGTGGTGATGTAATTGACAAATTGTGTGAATGGATGAATGCTCGGGCAGAGTAGTACTTTCATTCAACAGGAAAGCGTAAGGTGAAAGGACTTCTATGGAGGCCTGTTACTTGTGATGATGAGATGTGTTTTTTTATAGCTTGCTGATGATAATGGGGGTGAATAAACTGCCCCATATGTATATACGTATTGGTCACGAGATGCTGTTGCTTTTTTTATCATTATTATTATTATTATTACTATTATTACTGTTTTATTATTATTATTATTATTATTACCAGCTGCCTAAACATTCATTGATGTATATGCTGTTTCTGTATGAAACCTAGGAATAACTGTTTCAGTAAGAAAACTAGTACTGCTATTACCACTACTACTATTTTACTACTACTTTACTACTTTTTCTGCTACTTTATTTCTATTACTTTACTGCTATTTCTACTACTTTATAACAGTTCCTACTTCTGCAATTACTTTTTCTACTAAATATTCCTATTTTTTCCGATATTCTTACTATATTTTTTGTAATTTTTTGACAATGGGGTAAAAAATATTCATTGATATCCATACACACAATGTTTTCACATAAGAATATGAAGGAAAAATATGAATAACATAAAATTTAGTGGAGCAAGTAATGATTGATACTCGCGGTCGACAGGGGTCTCATGCGGTATGCAAGCAATTAGCAGCAATGTAGCAAGGCCAGTGGCGAAGGGGTTAATGAGGTTTCTTAAGAAGAAGGACAGCGCATCTTCGATAAGGGTCGAGTAGGGTCCTTTACGGCAGCACCAAAGGACCTCTTGATTGGCCTTCAGTTGCTCTTTTCTTTTAAGGTAATATTTTACCATTCTCACTGGACAGAGTTCTCTCGGGTTCTTCTCCTACAAGCGAAGATAACCCACGAATCTCGAAGTTCCTGGGCCATGGATTTGATGGGTTTTCATTCTTTGCTAGAAACCCCGGGAGGAAAGAGCAAACCATAGAATCCTCCTTAAATCCCACCATTTCCTTCAATCGCTTGAAGCTCACTCACCCTCTTGGCGGAAGCTAGAGCCATCAGGACAGCGCCTTCTTAGTCAGGTCTTAGAACGAGGCTGAACTAGGGGGTTCAAATCTAGATGATCCAAGGAATTGAAGAACCACGTCTAAATTCCAGTTTGGAGTATTAGGAGACTGCTTCTTCATGTTTCAAATGACCTAATAAGGTCTGCAGATCCTTATTCTCCGATAAATTGAGGCCTCGGTGTCTAAAGACAGTCGCCAACATACTGAGATATCCTTTAATAGTTGAAACGACTAGACCGCATTTTGTTGCTCAGGAATAGAAAGAAAATCCGCAATCTGGGTCACAGAGGTACTGGAAGAGGAAAACGTTATTTCTCTTTGCACCACCTTCTGAAGACGTCCCACTTCGGACTGGTATACTCGTAAGGTGGCAAGACCTCCTAGCTCTAGCGATTGCCTTAGCAAGCTGTTGACGAAAACCGCCTTTCGCTCTGGACCAGTCTCTGGACAGTCTGAAGCCAGTCAGACTGAGAGCGGGGAGGTTTTTGTGGTACCTGTTGTGGGCTGTCTGAGAAGATCGCTCCTTAGAGGGACCGATCTTGGAAGGTCCCAACTAACCATTCCAGCACCTCTGTGAACCATTCTTGGGCTGGCCAAAAGGGAGCGATCAATGTCATCCTCGTGGAATCTGACTCTGCGAACTTTTTTTAAAGTTTTTGTTATCCCCAGAATCTTGAAGGGGGGAAACACGTAAACGTCGAGTCCTTTCCAATCGAGAAGAAGAGTCTATCCCTATTGCCCCTGGATCCGAGATGGGCGAGCAATAAAGATCCAGTCTCTTGTTCTTTGAAGTGGCAAATAGGTCTAAGTGCGGCCCTGCCGACAACTTCCAAAGGCTCTGGCATACATCTTGGTGCAGAGTCCACTCTGTGGGAAGGACCTGATCTTTCCTGCTGAGGAGATCTGCTCTTACATTCCTCTCTTCCTGTACGAATGTGGTGAGAAGCTTGATCCTCCTTTCTTCAGCCCACAGAAGAAGGTCTCTTGCTGTTTCGTACAGGGAGAAGGAATGCGTCCCCCCCTGTTTCCTGATGTACATATGCCAGAGAGCCGTGGTGTTGTCCGAGTTTATCTGCACAATTGCTCCTCTTACGTTGGACTCGAACGCTTTCAGAGCCAACCACACGGCCATCAGTTCTTTTCTGTTGATGTGCCAGGATACCTGGTCCCCCACCCAGGTCCCTGACACCTCCATGGTTCCCAGAGTCGCACCCCAACCTGTTTCCGACGCATCGGAGAACAACACCAGGTTGGGGTTCTGGGATTGTAGAGACAGTCCCTGCGTAAACTTGTTGGGATCTGCCACATGCTAGTTCCTCCTTGACTTGGTGCGAAATGGACAGGGAGAACGTTAAATCCTGAGAACGACAACTCCCAATTCTGATGAAGAAAGAATTGGAGCGGTCTCAGGTTGCAACCTTCCTAGGGAAAACAAATTGCTCCAGTGAGGAGAGTGTCCCCAGCAGACTCATCCACTCCCTCACTGTGCATACTTCTTTCCCTAAGAAGGTTGTTACTTTTTCCTGAGACGGAAAAGCCCGAAAACTCCGAGAGTTCATCTGGATCTCCAGATAAACACACACTTGATCAGGAATTAAGCTTGACTTCTGGAAATTGATCAGGAGCCCCAACGAACTCGTCAATTCCAGGGTTTTCTTTAAGTCCTTCAGACAACGATCTTTGGAATTGGCCCTTATAAGCCAATCGTCGAGGTACAGGGATATCCTCACCCCTTCGAGATGAAGCCATTGCGCTACATTTCTCAAGATGCCCGTGAAGACTTGGGGGGCCGTCGAGAGGCCAAAGCACAGGGCCCTGAATTGGAAAATTCTTCCCCCCATCATGAATCTGAGATACTTCCTCGAGGAAGGATGGATTGGTATGTGGAAGTAAGCGTCCTGCAAGTCCAAGGACACCATCCAGTCCCCTGGACGAAGTGCTGCTAGCACCGAAGCAGTGGTCTCCATCGTGAACTTCTTCTTTTCTACGAAGAAGTTCAGGGCGCTTACGTCAAACACCGGTTTCCATCCCCCTCGGGATTTCGGAACTAGGAAAAGGCGGTTGTAAAAGCCTGCTGAATGATGTTCTGTCACTAGTTCGATCGCCTCCTTTTCCAGCATCTGATCTACTGCTAGTTAGAGGGCCTGATTCATGATGGGGTCCCTGTATCTGGCCGTCAACTCCCTTGGGGTAGTCGTCAAGAGAGGCCTCGCAGTGAACGGGATGAGGTACCCCTTCTTCACGATCGAAAGGGTCCAAGAATCTGCGCCTTTCTGGGCCCAGACTTCTGCAAACTGTAAAAGCCTGGCGCCCACCGTTGTCTGAAGGACTTGAGTCTTATTTGGGAGGTTTGATTGTCTTCGCAAAAGTCCTCCTTCTTCTATTAGGTTTGCGACCTCTGAACGAGGTGGATCTTGAGGTAGAAGCCCCTTGAAAGGGTTCCTGAGAGGTAGACTTCACCTTTTTCATCTTAGTCGGGAAGGAAGGACGAGGCTTCCTTGCAGACTGGGCCAGAAGGTCCTGCGTAGCCTTGGCAGAGAGAGCCTTCGAAATGTCCTGAATGAGATGTTTAGGAAACAGTTGTGCGGAGAGAGGAGAAAACAGCAAAGAAGATCTCTGCGCATGGGAGACGGACTTCGTCAAAAAGGAGCAAAAGACTGATCTTTTCTTCAAGACGCCCGCCCCAAACAATGAAGTGATTTTGCTGGCTCCGTCCCTCACTGATTTATCCAGTAATATATATGTATGCAACAAATTTTGTTTTATTGTGCCAATTACAACTGCAATCTTGAGTAAGATCAATAAAAGTTACATAGGGTAGAATATCACGACAGGCCAACCCTCATCACGGTGGACGGGTCTTATTCACTCGATATTTAATTGGTGAAACATGAATACAATTGCAACTCTAAGCATACCATTTAAAAGACTGAAGTTTCGTCAACATATTGTGATATATGAAAGCCCCATACGAACTAAAATAAGCATGTGAGCTCTTCGTAAAATATGTTTTCAAGGCAGTTTTGAAATCCAATATGGCGGCTACGTTTTGCATGGACGGTTCTCATCAGTGACGGCCACCATCTTTCCCCAGCCTTCCCAGCACTCATTTGAACAATGTTAGCGTATGTATGTAACGTTTATTGATCTTACTCAAGATTGCAGTTGTAATCAGCACAATAAAAACAACATTTTGTTGCCTATATTAGTGAAAGTATGAAATTGAAACTTGTTATTCCCGGGGTTTATGGTTTAAAACTGAATTCATTCTACCTTGTAATCCGGCGGTTTTTATCTTACTGCCATCACAACTGAAACTCCACAGTGCTTATTTGATTGTTATTATACACATTTTGGTCTCAGTTCACTCCACATTGCACTTTAAACCCGTTGCTGTTCCTGGTTTCTAAGCGCGCGCGCCATAAACAACTTACGAACAGCAGACGACGACAGACGACGAAACTGCAAAGTTTTATTCCCTAAAACTGTTTACTTTACTCGTTATTTAGTTTAAAATTTATTTACTTTGTTATTTAAAAAATTTAGATTTAATTCATGTATATTATCCCTTTTTTGCAACCAATTACCCGAAAAATTACAGATATTTCTAAAGTAGATAAAATCAAATGTTTCTAACTTTTTCGTACATCTGGCTGCCGAAAACCATAGAGGAACGAATACGGAAAAGTGCATAGAGGAACGACTACGTTTTTTTTTTTTTTTTTTTTTTTTTTGCTTTTTTGTTTTTGCTAGCACTTTTCATTGATTTCAGTTCTTTATTAGTATTTTGAATTTCTTTAATAATCGTATGCCAGAAATAAATGTAACCTTTAATGTTTGCATGCTTTAATGTTTGCATGCTAAGAATGGCAAAATCATCGTTGCCACATTAGTGGAGGCTTCACACATACGCCGTTCCATTATTATAAACTGTTTCCATGAATTCTAGTTGTCATAGTAATGCAATAATGATAAAATTGCTTTAATATTTATGTATATATACTTCCAATACATAGCCTAATTTCACCAATTTCAACGTTTTGTGTGTAGTCTTATACCCAGTTTGGAGGTCAACACATACCGAATGGCAACAGAGAGAGAGAGAGAGAGAGAGAGAGAGAGAGAGAGAGAGAGAGAGAGAGAGAGAGAGAGAGAGAGAGAGAAAGGCGGAGGAACGAAGAAGAGGGATGGCGGTGGAGGAGAGGGTAGGTGGAGCTTTATACGCGTGTTCGTATCCATTTCTGCATAATGGAGTTTTTGTCTCTTGGTACAAGGACAAGTGTCGTTATTCTTTACGATTAGTGATTCACGATACCCATATAAATTACGGCACTGGGTGTAATGCACTATAGCAAAATCTCGTTCTGTTAAGAGTGTTCGTTACAGAAATAGGTATTGCCCAAAAACGTGCTTGCACTGTCTCTGAAATGATATTGTTAGAATACAATAAAGTTTTGTACATACTTACCCGGCAGATATATACTTAGCTTATGTCTCTGACGTCCGACAGAAATTCGAATTTCGCGGCACACGCTGCAGGTAGGTCAGGTGATCTACCCCCTGCCGCTGGGTGGCAGGAATAGGAACCGTTCCCGTTCTAGAACCAGATTTTCTCTTCCACCTGTCTCCTGAGGGGAGGCTGGGTGGGCCATTCATCGTATATATCTGCCGGGTAAGTATGTACAAAACTTTATTGTATTCTAACAATATCATTTTTGTACATGCAACTTCCCCGGCAGATATATACTTAGCTGATTGACACCCTTGGTGGTGAGTAAGAGACAACTATTTACTGAATAGACAGGTAAACAACATACGTTGTAGGTAATAAATAAATAAAACCTTGGTTCCTACTTGTTCAGGCGGAAGATTCCATGGCTAATGCCTAGGAATCTGCTTCGCCTCAAGAAGCCTCAGCGAAGATGTGACCTATGGCTAAGAGTTCTTGTGGGTCTGTCGATGGGGTCTTATCCATTTACTCGACAGAGCCTCTTACATGACAATATGCCTATGCCTAGTGGCATAATTAAGGAGCACAACACCGATCCCGATCACCTGATCCTAACACGAGGGTTAGTGCTTAAGTTGAAAAGAGTTATCCCCAAACTCCTTTCAAACAACCCAAAGAAAAAACACGACGTTAACTAAAATTTAACTCACTAGTTAAGGATCAGTATCGGCTCCCTATCCCAGCAATGTATCCGCAGACACGTATCAACCAAGAGAGAAGGATCTCTCGTAGGTTATCTTGACATCCTTCGGATATGGGAAGTAAACACAGAGTTGCATCTCCCGTATGTGACAGCTAATATGTCCTTATGACATATTGTTAAGGAAAGAACAAGGAATACAGAAAAGCTCGCACTTCATGCGCTTTTTAATTCTCAGCTGTTTGAAGGAATCATCAATGCACTTGTCAAGTGCTTAGATCACATTGTCTCAAAGAAGGCCAGGGCATCTTTGATATAGATCTCTCGGGTGAAGCTGGAGCCTGGCTAGCGCCTCGCGCCTGGCTGGAGCCTTGCGCTGAATGGCGCCTAGAGCCTGGCTGGACCTTGCTGGCGGCCTCGCGCCTGGCGGCCTCGCGCCTGGCTGGCTGCGTCCTGGCGCGCCCTCGCATCTCCCGTATGTGTGCGCCTGGCTGGCGCCTGATTGGCTCCTCCCTCCTGGCTAGCGCCTCGTGCCTGGCTGGAGCCTTGGTCTGGCTGGCGCCTTGCGCCTGGAGCTCGGCAGAAGACTTCATGATTACTGTCTATGAGTCTGCATGCCTCAAGAGTTTCAGCGAGGTAGGGACCTATGACTGACAAAACCCTTCTGGATCATGTCAATGGGGGGCTAGCCCGCTTACACGACAGAGCCTTCTCGGATCGTGCCAATGGGGGCTGACCCCCTTACATGGCAGAGCCTTACCTGTATCATATCAATGGGGACTAGCCCTCTTATGACAGAGCTTTAGGTTTCTCTTTACTGGAAGGAGCCTTGCGCGCCTGGATGGATCCTCAATCCTGACTGGAGCCTAGCCTTGAAGGAGCCTGGCACCTGGATGGCGCCTGGCTGGCTTCTAGAGCCTGGCTGGCTCCTAGAGCCTCGGCTGGCTCCTAGAGCCTGGCTGGCTCCCTAGAGCCTGGCTGGCGCCTCGCGCCTGGCTTGGCTCCTCCACACTTGCTGGAGCTTCGAGCTTGGAAGAGTCTCTAGGCTGTCTGGGCGATGTCCACATCGGACACTCTTATATCTGTCCGATTTGTTCGCCTCTGGCGCATTTGCGCCAGGTTGGAGGCCCGCTCCTTCTCAGTATCCGGCCATGACAGAGTTCTTGGACTGTGTCCGCCTCTGGCGTTTTTTCGCCTGTATTGGCATTTGGCGCTTGGCTGGTGCTACATTGTCGAGGAGTCTGAACAACCACATAGTTTATCAGGAGACTGGAGAAGGGTGGAAGAAATTCTTCCCCTCTGAGCTTTTGGCCCCTGGCAAGGGAGGTGATTTTAGTCAGCTACACCAGTAGACGACAGGATATCTAA
Source organism: Macrobrachium nipponense (assembly GCF_015104395.2). Taxonomy (NCBI): domain Eukaryota; kingdom Metazoa; phylum Arthropoda; class Malacostraca; order Decapoda; family Palaemonidae; genus Macrobrachium; species Macrobrachium nipponense. Next base: position 36,192,201 of record NC_087200.1, read on the forward strand.
CAATACGAGAGAGAAGAGTCTTCCTCCGAGGAGGATCCTTCGTGAACACTTCTTTTGCTAACGAGATCTCTTCTTACATGTTGATGAGGTTCCTCGTTGCCGAATCTTCCCTATCCTTGCCCGAAGGAAGGAAGGAGTCTGGAAGTCGAAGGAGAGACTGAGCTGAAATTGGCGGAACCCTGATTTCTAGCTCTTATTGTATTCTTCTGAATACCTTCTGGGAAGCATTTTGAGCCCTCATCGCACCCCGAAGACTCTGTAGGCAAACGTTTTAAACCATCTCTTCTTCTGTAGATGAAAAATGTAAGTACCCTGCCTGGGCAACTAAACTTCTATCTGAAAGCGTTGCGTCAGGAATAGAGGGATTTAGTTCTTTTGCCAGACATACTATGCTGGCAAGAACCCATTGCCGAGTCTCCATTGAATCTGATGCGAGATTCCAATGCACAAAAAATTCACTTGTCTTCTTGGTCGTTTAGGGCTAAGAGAAACAAAGAATTCCTTCATAAACTTCCTCAAAGAAGTTTGATGAGGAGCAGTTCCATTTTGTCGGAACACGGAATCTGTGGCCACAAAAAAAAATTCCATTCGAAGTACATGATATCCTACTCTTGTCGTATTGCGGTATCGTATAGATCCCGAAGATCTTAATCCTCTGTTATCTCTAATTCCCCTTGTAGAGACAGAGTATAGCCTTTTACTGCGTTCTTTGATAGCAGATATATACATAGATACATAGGTGATTCTTCCCTCTGAAAGTGAAGAAAAACATCGCTATGTGGTTCACAGAGGTATCGGAAGAGGACAGTTTCCTCATTCCATCTAGCACGATCTGCAGCAATTCTATGTCTTAGCCATGACTATTG
>NC_087200.1:36193566-36213566 GCF_015104395.2 Macrobrachium nipponense
CAACCGCAGTCGTACTTTGCACGCACAAAAATCTCGAGAAGCATGCACCCTCGAATGTCTTAGTGCGTGTAAAAAGACTTTGCTGGGAAATGAAATTTTTAATCCTTCTCGACACTCTGAAATATAACGATTTCCGCGAACAAAGCCCAAAAGAAAAATATACATATCGTGGATACGGAAGTTATAAATATCGCATTTTTTATTGTTGCTAATTTTTTAATCACGCCCCAACCAGTCGTGGATGAATCTCTCTGATAATCTATCTAAAGTAATATCCGTAAAGTCATTCAAGCAGAGGTGATTCAGCAAAAAAAATTTTTTTTATCTTTTACCTGAATACCAAGAAGTTTCTCCACTTGCGAGTGATCTATGGGAAAAACGGATGTAATTTAACACAAAACACGGTCTAAGGAACACATAAAGCTATTTACGTACCTCGTATAGATTCTCAATGAAATTTTAAAATAGAGATAAATGACGAAGTTGAAAAATGTTAGTAATAAGAGCATTAGAAATCAAATAAGCCCATATAATTTTTCCCTCAAATGTCATGCCATAAAAGATCGGATTTCGCGTATCTGCGTAGATTCTGTCGCTTAAACAAGGAAACGACTCCCGATAGTTTCCAGTGCGATGTACCGACGACATCTTATCTCTGTTAGGTTAGAATAAATTTTTTTTCACCAACTTGGACTTACTTAAAGGCTTTTACCTGATACCATTACCTAAGTGATTGTACTCATATACCGTTTTCAGCACACTCAGGGGACTTATTATCAATTTTTACATATGCCTCTGGCTTACGTTGCGCCCCAATTACAATATAGTGTTTGGAGACTTTTAGGGGATAACCTACATGCCTATATGGATGATTTCTTGTAATCTTTTCTAAATAATCATTAGAAGTACATTCACATAAAAGTAGAGCTAGTGCTACAGACAAAGACAAATAATCTCAGAGTAAAATATCTAAATGTGAGTTTTTTTTAAAAACCGAACATGTTTATCTAGGTTTTATGTGTCTGGTCAAGGTCTTAAAAGTAGTCCATGGTAAGGTGTCCGGCTATTCATAACTTCCCGCGGTACTTATTAACGTAAAAGGGGATACAGCACTTTTGCGCTGTAGTGGGTATTACAATCGTATGTAAATATGTAACTCTTCAATCATGACAGCTCCTTTAACAGATCTTACGAAGAAGAGCGTAGATTTATATGGTCTGAAAAGCATCAACAGGCGTTCGATATCTTAAAAGCGGAATAATAATGCAGCTTACCTTAACTTAAAAATCCCTGATTTAAAGTAAGGAATTTTTTTTATTGCAACAGACGCCTCAGACCAAGGGGTAAGAGGGGTATTACTTCAGTCATATGATAAACAGTTCTTCCCTATAGCTTTTTATTCACGTTAATAAACTAAAGCCCTCTGAAAGTAAATATGCAGTAATAGGCAAGGAAGGGCTAGGTATCTTTAACACTAGTACATTTTAAGTTCATAATCTATGGCTATCCTGATAAAGTCCTTACTGAACATGAGTCCTTTACCGAGTTTTTCAAAGGCTTTAATCACAGTCCAAAAGGAACTCGGTGACAAATGATCATTCAGGTCTTTGGAGCCAAGTTAAGATATCTACCTGGGAAAGCAATATCATAGCTGACGCATTATCCCGCAATCCCGCACCATACAGCAAAGAACCATTAATTGGACTAAAAGATATAGAAACATCCGTGCCTATTGTTAAAACCGTATCTAACAAGAAAATTCCTTAACCCAAGAGATCGCGAGCATTGAATATCTGGGTTGGTTGGAGCGCAGCAGAACTGTTACAAACTGAACAAAGCAAGAGTCAACAGACATAACCCAAACAATAAACACTTTGAACGGAAACAGAATCAGCAGCAATAAACACCAAACAATAAACACTTCGAACGGAAACAGGGTCAGTGGCTAGGCAAAAACCCAATAAACACTTCGAGCAGAAACCCTAAAGCAAAGTACATTTAAAGTATGTGTATCAAAATAATGTAATCAAATGTAATATTAATATGTAGGTCTGTGACGAGGAAAAACCCCGAAGAACACAGCAGATGACTAACGACCAGGTATAGTAATAATCTTTCTCATACCAATCGTCATAAACTGGTTGCATTCCGTCATCCAGGGTTCCCTCTTTTTCACAGAAAGCCAAATCACTGTTTTCTGGCCTACAATGCTACAGATATAAAAGCACATAACTGATTGTAACACGTGTCATGAAAACAAGGGACACACTAAGACACCTGTCAGTTAAGGCCTATCCTGTGCCAAATCAATCCTTGAAAGAATATACGTAGAATATTAACAGAATTACGAGTCTGACAGAGGGAATAAACACTTCTTAGTAATAGTTCCTTGGACACGTTATATAGAATTAATAGCACTAAAAAAAACACCGCAATGAGTGCGTTTACGAATATTTATGAGTGCTAAATCAGTAAATATGGAATTCACACATAATAATCTGTGACTCGGGTGGTGTAAATCAATAATAATCTCCTTAACACGTGGTGTGAATTCCTTTCCATTAAGAAAACCAATAATATATCACCCAGAGTCAATCGGTTTGGTAGAATAACGGATAATTAAATAGGAAGTGTCAATGTCTTACGAGTTACAACTCGTGATGTTGGATCCGAACTGGATTATAGCGGTTCTAGCGGTTTTAAATACCTTTATCAGTATATCTGTATCTATAGAATTAATGCCGCAAGTAGCCTTATACGGTACGCCGCTAGAACATTTTTCCACATATTCAAGCCAACATTAATTTATCAAATATATATAAATAAATAAATATAAAATAAAATAAATATGGATACAAGTGGAGTCAATATAATACACTCTGTAAGAAGTCGGAAGGGTTACAAATTATAATAAAAAAGGAATCACGATAAAATCAATAAGCAAAACGTAACCATAGATAATTAAATATCCGAAATATATATGCGTAAAGATTTGAACTCTAACTTAACGCTTTAGTAATGACAAATAAGCTAAAAGTTCAAACACATCCAAAATCTACTGACATATTGTCTGTCCCGGTGATTTATATCGTAGTCAATGAAAAAAAAAAATTAAATAAATAAATAAATAAATAAACTAATAATAAATAAAATAAATAAAATAAAATAAAAGAGATTTTAAAGTCAGGAAGTCTAGAAGTGAAAATGTTATCTATGGAATAATCCTATATAGAATCTTATACAGGGCTAATAATATAATAGAATTTGTATGGAAACCTTTTTTCATATAGTTTGAATAAGGAATATTTATTTAACATAATGCCAACATGAAACTAATATATGTTCAATTTTGGTACTGTTGTTTTTTTTTTTCAGACATTCTTCTCATGCGGGTGGAGATTAAAACACTAAAATATCATTTGAAAATACTAAAGTCGTATCTCTTACAGCAAGTAACGTAACTCTTAGCTGGCTGAGAGCAATCTCCTGCCAAGTGACGACGTCATCATTGCCGTATCAGCATTTGTTCCTTTTAACCTCAATAATCTGCTTACACAGGCTTTATCTGTGTGTCGTCTCTGCTTGCAAAAGCAGATTGACTGGAGAAAGGAATGCTTAGTTCATGAACTTCACATGTGGTTCATAGGTCACATGACAGGCCACATAACATATTCTTATCCGTGTGTGTAATGCAATTAGTTAAGGAGCTTGTAATCATTTTAAAATTAATGAACAATATAAGCAAATAGAATTTCTATAACAACAAAATGAATTAATTTTTTTTTTTTTTTTTTTTTTTTCTGAACCTCATAGACATTTAGAAGTATCAAGATATGTATATATGAAATATTTACTTGCAACATTAGCCTATTACAATTCAAGTAAAACATTCATGGGAAAAAGTGACATTTTCTTGAAAAACCAAAGTTTATATAGAAATTAGTTACATAGTGGGTTTTTCGTTGCATCTCCTACCTATTAATAATGTTTTAATAGTTAACCTCAGAGGATGCGCACGAGAAAATTGAATATGAAACTTTTGTTAGGGCACATAGAATCATGATTAATATTCTCTTTGACTCTTATGTTGCCTGGCAATCTTACAATTAGCTCCGTTTTCCACTTCTTTGTCTAGTAACTTACTACCAGTAATATCGAATTTTCTTTGAGATTCGTAATGATATCTATTTATTTTTTTATAATTATGGATATTTTTACAAGTCATCATAGACCTGGATAGGTTCACTCATTGTTAATGCCATGGATAAAAAAGTTTGTACAGCGGACTCTTTTGAATTCCGAAATATCAGCGAATTCATGTGGGTTAAGTCTGGTCTAAATGGCTCTCTCCCCTCCCCTGTATTTGGATGTCGTCTGAATTTACTTTGCCCTTGTGACAAGTATAATTTCACTTGCAGGCTGATTAATGGAACCTGGTTACAGTATCCTGCAGTACGAGAGTTTCACATCGCAACTTCAAAAAAAAAAAAATCGTTCGTCGCAGCGGACGACTACAGTCAAGTAACAACCGCCTACAATGTGAAAGGAATTTCATGGACTTCTTCGACCGACACCGTATCTCGTTGTTAATCTCGTTTTAATGCGGAACGCTCCGGTGGCTGTGGAATTCGACTACAAAAAGGGACATACTTCCGACAATTACGACCCGAAGGATATTCAACTCGACTTTGCTGGCGAATGGACTCGTGCTGGGGATTTTTTTTGTTTTTTTATTCAATTCGCGAACGTAATCGTGTAGCTTAGGATGCAGAGAATAAGTATGAGGCGCAAAAATAGAACGTTGGACCCCGCCCAGGCAAATTTTCCCCTTGTTTTAACCATTGAAAAAGGCCGTTTCAATTGGCTATAGGTGGTTGTCTGGAACTGTGTAATGGACGAAAAGTTGTTCGAACGCTAGTTAAAAGTGAAGTAGTATAACCTCGGTCATGTATCCTATATATATAAAGTATCATGTATCCTATATATAAATGATCATAAATAACAGAATCGAAATATATTTTTTGCGTGTACGCAATAGGAATCTCTTATATATAATTGATCATAAATAACAGAGTCGAAATATATCTTTGCGTGTACGCAATAGGAATCTCTTATATAAATGATCATAAATATCAGAATCTAAATATATCTTTGCGTGTACGCAATAGGAATCTATTTAAAGTGCACATATATCATAATTATTAGGAATCCATAATACATATGTATAAACAAATCAGGTAGCCTATAATCAATCTGTTACCTTATATCTTACCATTATCTGCAGTTATTTATGAGTTAGTATATGAATTAATGAATCAGATATATAACATTTAGCATAAAAAAAAATCAACGAATCAATCAGCATAAACATTAAAATAATTTTATCAATTCATATATGAACTTTTTTATCAGTTAAAATATGATTTTTATCATGTTAATCTTCATTCTATGCAATTATCAGAGTACATTAGTATTTTCTGTAGCATATATCTTAATGAGATGAAGTGAAAAAACTGTATCATTTATATATCATGTGATCACTATTATTTACCAATATCATTGTTTTATATTTTATTACTTGAATCAATTCATGTACACCATGAATTTTTATTTACTTATATATATATATATTCATAGTAGTCTGTATCACACTCCTATAAGTCAAATGCAAGTCAAGTTTTGAGTAATATTCAGTAGTTGGTTTGGTAGCTGACCGAGCTAATGTAAGTGTTTACATAATAAAAATATGGAATGTTAGTCCATATATATAAAAGTCTAAAACTAAAGAGGTCAACCAGATTGCTTGCAGGAATGTGATCAGACTAGAGACGCTAAAGATGACGTATACAATAAGTATGTAAGCTAAGATAACATGCCGTCACCTGTAGTCATTCAGTTGTTTATAAACATTAGTCCAAGCTCCCTGCTTGAGACAACTACCCACCCGACCTATTATTCAAACGGCCTACGTGATTGTTAGCGTGTCTCATTCGATTGTGTGTTCGTATGAAACTATGTCATCTGATAGTATGTTCATATGTTCGAACTACTGTCTGTTCCTTCATAACTTGTAACAGAGATGGTAGACAGGCAGAACAGAGTTAGCTATCGTCATTAGAAGACCTGTACCTCTTTACCTAAGCTTTATCATGTAGAGGAATAGGATTAGCCATCATCATTGGCAGAAGCGATCAAGCTATCGTCATAGAAGACTTGTACGATCATACCTGATCTTCATCATGTAAAACTTCAGAAGAATATACTATTTTTATACCTTGTGTTATCTACAAGAACCTCACCGAACCATGAGTTTAACACATCGTCGTAAAGATAATACCGACTTCGTAAGTGATCTACAAAACCCCAGACACTCCATTGAAGATGGAAGTGCAATACCAACCGACTTAGCGTATAGATTATCGCTAGTCTAACATTACCTCATAGGGCGCCTTATCATACAAGGCACAAGCCCTAATATTTATATATACGCATATGTTTGCGCCCATATCTGTATATATACATATATATACATATAAATATATAACAACAAGTATATATTTTTGTATATATGATAAAAGGCCCATAAAACACTAATTATAGGTTGCAACAATACAATTCAGATGTTTTCGTCTGTGTCCCTTTTCACTGGAAAAATATTTACCAGTGAACAGGGACACAGGCAAGCGTCTGAAATGTTTGTTGCAACCTATAATCTGTGTTTTATGAGCCTTTTATCTTCATATTGTACTACTGCATTAGAGTAATCTATATATATGTATGTTATATTTATATATATATATATATATATATATATATATATATTATATACATTTATTTGTTCTTACATAATAATGAAGCTATGCTGAACATCACCCTTCTGTATTTGGCATATATTGGCTGCCGATGAGTGCAGTCTCATCGTCATTGTACATGTGAAGTTATACCCATTTTCTCATGCTTGTCTGTCCATCCGCATTTTTTTTTCCACTCTCAGATCTTAAAAACTATTGCGGCTATAGGGCTGCAAATTTGTATGTTGATAACCATCCTCCAGTCATCGAACATAACAAATTGCAGTCCTCTATCCTCAGTAGTTTTTATTTTATTTAATCTTCCTTGCGTTTTCATTTTTAATTAATCAGAGCACCTTTCTTCTTTCTTTGTTCACTTTTTTTTTTTTTTTTGCATTCCTCCATTTCGTCCCCTACATCGCCTCACTTTTACCGTTACTGTGCCATGGGCTCCCTTTCCCCCGTCTCCTTTTTGTTGGAGGAACTTCTCAGTTGTTTGTTATTGTCCTTTATCTTATCGTTTCCCTTTATCTTCCCCTTCGTTCCGGTTTCCTGCAGTACTTGGGTTATCCCATCCATGGTTTCTTTTCCACGACCTTTCCTATACTTTAAAATTCTCTCTCTCTCTCTCTCTCTCTCTTTCTCTCTCTCTCTCTCTCTCTCTCTCTCTCTCTCTCTCTCTTTGTATATGTAATATGCATATATAGTTCACCTTCAAACTTTCAATATAATCTTATCTTAGATTCAGTAGTTGGCTTGCGACAGGATCTGGTGTGCTTTATGTATGGTGACCACCACGAAGTGGGCATGTACACACACACACACACACACACACACACACACACACACATATATATATATGTAAGTAGCTACATGAAAGGTGAAAAATCAAAGACCAGGTACCAAGCGCTTTCGTGTATTGCGTACACTATTTGGGGTACAAAGTAAATGAATAAATAGAAACATAAAACAAGAAAATTTCACAGAACAAAGATCAAAGCCATCAACAAGCAAATTCTCGTTACAAATTGTCACTACCAAACAAGTGAATACTTTAAAAGTGCTAAAGAACTGAAACTGCAGTTAGTATAACAGGCTGTTGCTAAAAGGTGACATTGTATTTCCCTACAATTTTATAAACAAGGTTACTATCTAATTTAAAAAGACCTAAACTCAGATTCATAAGTTGATCGTTAAAATGCTTAATAAAGGCAGATTCAATTATGTTTCTTTTTACAATATGGTTACAAAATATTACCTCAGATGCATTTTTCCAGTCTATACATGGGTCTAAAATCTTCATGTGTACAAATAAAGCACTTGTCATTGACCTGTTCTAACTGTGTAACGGTGTTGTTTTAGACGGTAATCTAGTTCTTTACCAGTTTGACCAAGGTATTTGTAATTACAGCCAGCACAAGGAATCGTGTAAATACAGCCACAAGTTTGATTTGGGGAATTACACACAATGATATTTTGAAGTGTTCCTGAATTTTTGTATACCAAATTTATCCTGAAAGTTTTCAGTAATTTCTGAATAAAAGAAAGATTTACATTATATGGCAGTGTCAAGATATTTTCTCTCACAATAGGCTCCCTATTGTTACTGGAATAAAAAATATTTCTAGCTTTCCGCAAAGATTTGTCAATTAAAAACTTTGGGTATTTTAACCTATTTCCTACGTCATAAATTTTACTATTCTCGGAGTCTAGGAATTCCGGACTGCATATCCGTAGTGCCCTTAAAAACATGCTACAAAAAACTGAAAGTTTTACATTAACAGGGTGGTCTGAATAATAGTGGATATAAGAACAGACATTGGTAGGTTTCCTGTAAACATCAAACACAAAGCTTCTATCCCTTCTATGAACCAAAACATCTAAAAACGGTAATGAACAATTACTTTCTTCCTGAACGGTGAATTTAATAGAAGGTACCAAATTATTTAACTTGTCTAAAAATATGTTCAAATTTTCGCACATGGGCCAAACACAGAATATGTCATCAACATATCGAAACCAAAGAACCTCCTTAAGTAAAATACCGGGTAATATTTTCACCTTTCATGTGGCTACTTACGTACATATTTGTCACGTGCTGTTTGGTGAATTATTGCTGATATATATATATATATATATATATATATTATATATATATATATATATATATATATATAGCGAGAAAGAGAGAAAGAGAGATAGAATTGTGTTTATATAATTAAAAATCTAGTAAAATTAACTTCTCTTTTATCTGTTTAAGGTGCTTGTTTATAAGTTTGCATGGATACAAGGACTTCCCTTTGTTTAAGAGTTTTTTTTTTTTATTTGAAAGACAAAGTATTTAATCCTTGGTCGTTCAAGAGCGAAAACTAATGTCGTGTGTGCGCGTGAGTCTGTAAGCAGTAGCCAAACATGTATTCACTGGAATCAAGCTGCATATTATTTGTATACCTCAAAAATTGTCGTACGTAATGGGCATATTGAAATAATTGGTTGAGTGAGATGCTTACCCAAATTGTTCCGTAGGCACTTTCATGTTTATAGTTTCGTTAACCAGCCGATAAAAAAAAAATATACGAAAAACGTTGACGTATTCAAGTTTGGACCTTTTATATTCATATCGAATTATTTGTTTTTGCTCTTATATTTAGGAATGATATACCTATCTAGGAGCATGACTATGCGCATTTTTTTTACATTAAAGTTGGTTCCCCCTAAACAAATGTCATCATGCGTATAATTATGCATTGTTAAATAGCTAGCAGATTTAACTGGAGATATTCTTTGACTTATCAAAGTTTAGGCGTTCTTAATGATAGTCGTTTTAGTTATTTTAATTTTCAAAATTCATTTTCAGATGTACATGTTTTACAAATGACTAGTATTGTTCGATATGGTAATTTTAGAAGTACTTTTCAGGCTAATACCCGTGAGAGGAATGGCGATAATTCTTGTAGAGGAGCATTTACTCCTTGAAAGCTAGAAGGGCTCATTGTAACAGAGAGCATGAACTTATGCCTCCTGACTTTTTGGCTTATCGCTTGAACACGTGAGTCTTGATGGCAAGAATGTGAATTGATAGTTTGCCATTTTTCTGAGAACCTTTGACGTCTCAAGTACAGCGTTACTTTAGTGGGTAGAAATCTCAATTACGAGGGCACAAGCAATGTACTTTAAGGTCCACAATAATATATTAATGGTAGCGGTGTTAAAATTTTATTACACTATGTAAAAGCTTTATAAAATGTTACTACTTCTACCATTAGTATATTATTGTGGACCTTAAAGAACACTACTTTAATGGTCAGTGTTTACAAGTAAGAAACTTTAATTCTAGTTCTTTACTTTTTCCCCACTATGAATTTAGAAGTATTTATGGAGATATATCGCCATGAAATCATGCCTTGATGAGAAATCAACTATAATTTTTCATCAGTTCGTAGTAACCTGTGGTGGATTTGTCACATTACTTAAATTTCACATGAGTCTGTATTATTTTTTCTCTTTATGGGGCAAGATTATTCCATTGTTTTGCATTGTTAAGTATATCTTAGTTTTACTAAACCACTGAGGTGATTAACAGCTCTCCTAGGGCTGGCCCGAAGGATTAGATATTTTTACGTGGCTTGGAACCAATTTGTCACCTAGTAACGGGAAGCGCCTCGGTGGCGTGATTGGTATGGTGTTTGTGTCCCACCTCGGTGGTCGGGGGTTCGATTCTCGGCCAATCCATTGAGGAGTGAGAGATGTGTATTTCTGGTGATAGAAGTTCACTCTCGACGTGATTCGGAAGTCACGTAAAGCCGTTGGTGCCGTTGCTAAATAACCACTGGTTCCATGCAATGTAAAAACACCATACAAACAAGCAAACCTAGTAACGGGACCTACTGCTTATTGTGAGATCCGAACCACATTATATCGAGAAATCAATTTCTATCACCAGAAATAAATTCCTCTGATTTTGCGTTGGCCGAGCCAAGAATCGAACTATGGACCACCGGATTGGTACCCGAGCGCGAAAACCACTCGTCCAACACCTTGAAATTGAATAGAATTATGTTTTTAAAGATAAGGGTAATGATCATTGTTTATTATAATGGTTTTCGAGTCGACGGTAATATTTGCAGTCATTATTACTGACGCTTCTGCCTTGTGTCTGATATGCAGTGTTTTTGAACTGTAACCTCTTGAGGGGCTAAGTACTGTGCGCTTCCACCAGGCACGATTAGCTTCAAACATCGGCTGTGGATATTTACCGCCGGGTCATAAAAATCAAACTAACGTTGTCACAACGTCTTTTAAGCTTGTGAGCATCAACGTTCATCGCAGTCACTTTTATATATAAGAAAATAAATAGAGACCTATGACACTTATAAGTAAACACGTTATACACAGTAATTTTGTGGGTGTCTTTTTCAATCTTCAGAAGAAAACTGAAAGACGTTTTTGCTTTAATAATAACAAAATCGTTTAAAATGACAGTTTCATTTTTCAGAGCAGAATATCTTTTCTGGTCATCTTCCATACATTTCACTTCAACAGATAGCTTCCTCTCTGTTCTTCAGAAGCTGAGCGACAAGAGTAATAGTTTATTATTATTCAAATGGCCGATGCCACTCCGTCAAATGTCATTGGTCTCTATTTATTTTCTTATATATAAAAGTGACTGCGATGAACGTTGATGCTCACAAGCTTAAAAGACGTTGTGACAACGTTGGTTTGATTTTTATGACCCGGCGGTAAATATCCACAGCCGATGTTTGAAGCTAATCGTGCCTGGTGGAAGCGCACAGTACTTAGCCCCTCAAGAGGTTACAGTTCAAAAACACTGCATATCAGACACAAGGCAGAAGCGTCAGTAATAATGACTGCAAATATTACCGTCGACTCGAAAACCATTATAATAAACAATGATCATTACCCTTATCTTTAAAAACATAATTCTATTCAATTTCAAGGTGTTGGACGAGTGGTTTTCGCGCTCAGGTACCAATCCGGTGGTCCATAGTTCGATTCTTGGCTCGGCCAACGCAAAATCAGAGGAATTTATTTCTGGTGATAGAAATTGATTTCTCGATATAATGTGGTTCGGATCTCACAATAAGCAGTAGGTCCCGTTACTAGGTTTGCTTGTTTGTATGGTGTTTTTACATTGCATGGAACCAGTGGTTATTTAGCAACGGCACCAACGGCTTTACGTGACTTCCGAATCACGTCGAGAGTGAACTTCTATCACCAGAAATACACATCTCTCACTCCTCAATGGATTGGCCGAGAATCGAACCCCCGACCACCGAGGTGGGACACAAACACCATACCAATCACGCCACCGAGGCGCTTCCCGTTACTAGGTGACAAATTGGTTCCAAGCCACGTAAAAATATCTAATCCTTCGGGCCAGCCCTAGGAGAGCTGTTAATCACCTCAGTGGTCTAGTAAAACTAAGATATACTTAACAATGCAAAACAATGGAATAATCTTGCCCCATAAAGAGAAAAAATAATACAGACTCATGTGAAATTTAAGTAATGTGACAAATCCACCACAGGTTACTACGAACTGATGAAAAATTATAGTTGATTTCTCATCAAGGCATGATTTCATGGCGATATATCTCCATAAATACTTCTAAATTCATAATGGAGAAAAAGTAAAGAACTAGAGTTAATGTTTCTTACTTGTAAACACTAACCATTAAAGTGGTGTTCTTTAAGGTCCACAATAATATACTAATGGTAGAAGTAGTAACATTTTATAAAGCTTTTACATAGTGTAATAAAATTTTAACACCGCTACCATTAATATATTATTGTGGACCTTAAAGTACATTGCTTGTGCCCTCGTAATTGAGATTTCTACCCACTAAAGTAACTATCAATTCACATTCTTGCCATCAAGACTCACGTGTTCAAGCGATAAGCCAAAAAGTCAGGAGGCATAAGTTCATGCTCTCTGTTACAATGAGCCCTTCTAGCTTTCAAGGAGTAAATGCTCCTCTACAAGAATTATCGCCATTCCTCTCACGGGTATCAACTGTGAAAAGTACTTCTAAAATTACCATATCGACCAATACTAGTTATTTGTAAAACATGTACATCTGAAAATGAATTTTAAAAATTAAAATAACTAAAACGACTATAACTAACCAATTATAATAACTAAAACGACTATCATTAAGAACGCCTAAACTTTGATAAGCCAATGAATATCTCCAGTTTAATCTGCTAGCTATTTAACAATGCATAATTATACGCATGAAAAAATACACAAATGAGGAGAAATTTGTTTAGGGGGAACCAACTTTAATGTAAAAAAAAATGCGCATAGTCATGCTCCTAGATAGGTATATCATTCCTAAATATAAGAGCAAAAACAAATAATTCGATATGAATATAAAAGGTCCAAACTTGAATACGTCAACGTTTTTCGTCAATTTTTTTTTTTATCGGCGGGTTAACGAAGCTATAAAAACATGAAAGTATCTACGGAACAATTCGGGTAAGCATCTCACTCAACCAATTATTTCAATATGCCCATTACGTACGACAATTTTTAAGGTATACAAATAATATGCAGCTTGATTCCAGTGAATACGTTTGGCTACTGCTTACAGACTCACGCGCACACACGACATTAGTTTTCGCTCTTGAACGACCAAGGATTAAATATTTGTCTTTCAAAAAAAAAAAAAAAAAAAAAAACTTAAAACATAGGGAAGTCCTTGTATCCATGCAAGCTTATAAACAAGCACCTTAAAAAGATAAAAGAGAAGTTAATTTTACTAGATTTTCAATTATATAAACAAGTCTCTCTCTCTCTCTCAATATATATATAATATAAATATATATATATATATATATATATATATATATATATATATATATATATATATATATATATATATCAGCAATAATTCACCAAACAGCACGTGACAAATATGTACGTAAGTAGCCACATGAAAGGTGAAAATATTACCCGGAATTATACTTAAGGAGGTTCTTTGGTTTCGATATGTTGATGACATATTCTGTGTTTGGCCCATGTGCGAAAATTTGAACATATTTTTAGACAAGTTAAATAATTTGGTACCTTCTATTAAATTCACCGTTGAGGAAGAAAGTAATTGTTCATTACCGTTTTTAGATGTTTTGGTTCATAGAAGGGATAGAAGCTTTGTGTTTGATGTTTACAGGAAACCTACCAATGTCTGTTCTTATATCCACTATTATTCAGACCACCCTGTTAATGTAAAACTTTCAGTTTTTTGTAGCATGTTTTTAAGGGTACTACGGATATGCAGTCCGGAATTCCTAGACTCCGAGAATAGTAAAATTTATGACGTAGGAAATAGTTTAAAATACCCAAAGTTTTTAATTGACAAATCTTTGCAGAAAGCTAGAAATATTTTTTATTCCAGTAACAATAGGGAGCCTATTGTGAGAGAAAATATCTTGACACTGCCATATAATGTAAATCTTTCTTTCATTCAGAAATTACTGAAAACTTTCAAGATAAATGTGGTATACAAAAATTCAGGAACACTTCAAAATATCATTGTGCGTAATTCCCCCCAAAAAACTATTGGCTGTATTTACACGATTCCTTGTGCTGGCTGTAATTACAAATACCTTGGTCAAACTGGTAAAGAACTAGATTACCGTCTAAAACAACACCGTTACGCAGTTAGAACAGGTCAATTGACAAGTGCTTTATTTGTACACATGAATGATTTTAACCATAGTATAGACTGGAAAAATGCATCGAAGGTAATATTTTGTAACCATATTGTAAAAAGAAACATAATTGAATCTGCCTTTATTAAGCATTTTAACGATCAACTTATGAATCTGAGTTTAGGTCTTTTTAAATTAGATAGTAACCTTGTTTATAAAATTGTAGGGAAATACAATGTCACCTTTTAGCAACAGCCTGTTATACTAACTGCAGTTTCAGTTCCTTAGCACTTTTAAAGTATTCACTTGTTTGGTAGTGACAATTTGTAACGAGAATTTGCTTGTTGATGGCTTTGATCTTTGTTCTGTGAAATTTTCTTGTTTTATGTTTCTATTTATTCATTTACTTTGTACCCCAAATAGTGTACGCAATACACGAAAGCGCTTGGTACCTGGTCTTTGATTTTTCACCTTTCATGTAGCTACTTACATATATATATAATATATATGTGTGTGTGTGTGTGTGCGTGTGTGTGTGTGTGTGTGTACATGCCCACTTCGTGGTGGTCACCATACATAAAGCACACCAGATCCTGTCGCAAGCCAACTACTGAATCTAAGATAAGATTATATTGAAAGTTTGAAGGTGAACTATATATGCATATTACATATACAAAGAGAGAGAGAGAGAGAGAGAGAGAGAGAGAGAGAGAGAGAGAGAGAGAGAGAGAGAGAGAATTTTAAAGTATAGGAAAAGGTCGTGGAAAAGAAACCATGGATGGGATAACCCAAGTACTGCAGGAAACCGGAACGAAGGGGAAGATAAAGGGAAACGATAAGATAAAGGACAATAACAAACAACTGAGAAGTTCCTCCAACAAAAAGGAGACGGGGGAAAGGGAGCCCATGGCACAGTAACGGTAAAAGTGAGGCGATGTAGGGGACGAAATATAGGAATGCAAAAAAAAAAAAAAAAGTGAACAAAGAAAGAAGTGGCTCTGATTAATTAAAAATGAAACGCAAGGAAGATTAAATAAAATAAAAACTACTGAGGATAGAGGACTGCAATTTGTTATGTTCGATGACTGGAGGATGGTTATCAACATACAAATTTGCAGCCCTATAGCCGCAATAGTTTTTAAGATCTGAGAGTGGAAATAAAAATGCACTCATCGGCAGTCAATATATGCCAAATACAGAAGGGTGATGTTCAGCATAGCTTCATATTATGTAAGAACAAATAAATGTATATATATATATATATATATATATATATATATATATATACATATAATATACTACATACATTATATATAGATTACTCTAATGCAGTAGTACAATATGAAGATAAAAGGCTCATAAAACACAGATTATAGGTTGCAACAAACATTTCAGACGCTTGCCTGTGTCCCTGTTCACTGGTAAATATTTTTCCAGTGAAAAGGGACACAGACGAAAACATCTGAATTGTATTGTTGCAACCTATAATTAGTGTTTTATGGGCCTTTTATCATATATACAAAAATATATATTTGTGGGTGGTATATATTAGTAAATATATGTATATGTACAGATATGGGCGCAAACATATGCGTATATATATACTATATATATATATATATATATATTATATATATATATATATATATATATATATACATATATGTGTATGTGTGTGTACTAAAAAATTTTACGCTTCTCTCATCAAAAAACCTTATGAAAAAATTTCTTTTAATTATTCATTTTAATTCTGTAAAATCTATTTTGTTTCATAATCATCTGTGACTGAAATATTAAAATGTCCAGCTCTCTTTTTAGTTACTTTCCCGACGAAGACATTATTTATTGATTCATTTTTAAAGTCGTCTCCATTTGCATGGTTTCTGGAGGCGTCGCCCCGTTGAAGTCTTCAGAAACCTTCAGTTACTCCAAGTCCTTCCGAAGGCTCCGTGACGAATCTCCCAAAGCAAGAAAAATGGCCTTGGAGCCAAAATGAGGATCTGGGGAATTCCCGGAATTCTAGTGGCGTTTTCTAATTCCAACGTTTTGATCAGGTGGAAAGAAAGGTAACCATGTTGTCACTTGGTAAATTTAACTTTGTGAAAACCTTATTGGCTCTGATCCCTGCCGGATCAGTGGTACTTTTTATAAATGGAAATTGGATCCGAAACCTCGGATTATCTATTGGTAAACACGCAGTAGCTCTTGTTCTGGGAGCAATTTTTGGCCGAGTACTTCAGTACATTGAAGGCCAGAAGGCTCCCCAGATTGGTCAAGATGCTACCGCACGGAACAACGACGACGACCTTTATTGCGCTACTGAAATGATCTCGCTTTTGAAGGAAGAATGGAAAGACGCAAAGGAGGAGTACTTTTTCCTCCTAGATGAATTCGAAGAGACAAATTTTAACGAAGCTGCTGAAATGAGAAGGAATCAAAATTTGCTCGGCGATTTCATGGAAGAAAAGTATAACATCGAAAAGCTTGGTAAAAATCGCGACTGTGCTGAAGAAGAAAATAAACTTCTGAAGAAGAAAATAGAAGAGTTGGAGGACGAATTAATCCAGAAAGCCAAGGAAGTTGAAACTGTACACGAACAGCTCGCACGGAAGGAGAGGGAATGCGAAAACCATCGAGAAAAACTGGAAGAACTCCAGAACCAAGCCGTGGACAATGATTTCTATTGTGGATACCTTGAAGCGAAGGTGAAGACCCACGAAGCCGAAAGAAAGAGGCTGCTCCAGGCGACGACACATCTCGAGGAGAGATTGCAAGCCTCACAGCGAAAAGTGTCTGCTCTAGAAAGAAATCATGACCTAGAGAAAAATCACAGTAATCAGACTCCAAAGAATCTAGGCGATCAGAAGAAGGTCCATATCCAGGAAACCACAGATCAGTCGCTTCAACAGGAGGATGAAAAAATGAAGGAGACATTAGAGGAACAAGAACGACTAGTATCCGTGATAAACAATTCTATGACAAATGAAAAGAATAAGAATAATGCTTTGGTTGAAGAAAACAAGGTAAAAGGAAACATGTTCCGTAAACTTGGACGGCTGGAAGAAGCAAGTGAATGTTTCCTCAGAGTATTGGATATGGACGACGATCACGAGGACTACAGGCTAAGACTGGGATTATGCCTCTTGTTGCTTGGCAGACACAGGGAAGCTATGATGCAGCTTGAGAAATTAGATGATCAAGAAGATTTGGTTGCAGCTGCCAAAACCCTGCAAAGAATGCAACGTCATGGCTGCCCATACTACATCCTAGGTATTGCAGAGGATGCTAATTTGAAGGCAATAAAGTGGGCCTATAGGAAGCGGGCACTGAAGTTCAACCCTGATAACTGCCAAGGATCTGAAGAAGAGCGACATCGCAGAATGGATATCATGCAGAAGGTCAACTATGCTAATGATCTCCTATGCGATGCTGATGAAAGAAGAGAATACGACGCAGTCAGGGAGTTCATCAAGGACCTGGCAGCTGAAGTGTTTCAAGATCCTCAGAAGGCAATGAAAGTAAAGAAGAAGAAACCCAGAAGGACAACGAAAAGGCCAAAAACTAAAGGAAACTAGGAAGGAACAAACAGAAGAAACAGCCTGTGATTAACCAAAATTGTGAACGATTTTGACTTGTCACCAGGTGATGCTGCTGCATCGTGTTCCAGAGGCATTGCGATCTTCTTGGCCCATTCGATGGATTGACTGCAAGATGGGTGTTCACTGCTGCTCCCCCCGGCAGCAACCAGCAACGGGAGGTCCCCCCACCTCCTACACACCCATCCTGCAATCAAAACCATCGAATGGGCCAAGAAAATCGCACTGTCTCTGGAGCATGACGCAGCATCATCAACTGGAGACCAGTCGAAAGCCTTCACATGGGCCGTTTCTTTGTAGTTGTGAAGACAAGCGTTGTGATCGGTCTTTTCAACAGGCTTCCCTGGCAATTCTCTCGTCTTCCTGACAAAGGCAGAAGGACCAACTCTCAGGATGAAAGCAAACAGTTATTCGGAGGAAGGAGGACCAGCTCTCAGGATGAGAGCTAACAGCTGTTCGGAGGCTGGAGGACAAGCTCTCAAGATGAGAGCCAACAGCTGTTTGGAGGGCCACAGGGCACCCTCTCTCCTGCCAAATGATACCCTCTGGAATAGGGATCGATACCAAATCACCTACCTCTGGCGCGGCGTAAAAACCCGTAAGTTCAATGCCTTCTATATATGCAGAATATGTGTTATGCAATGCATAATGGCTCCATTACTTGCATATACTACTGTGGCAACCTCTGGCGCGGCGTAAAAACCCGTAAGTTCAATGCCTTCTATATATGCAGAATATGGGTTATGCAATGCATAATGGCTCCATTACTTGCATATACTACTGTGGCAACCTCTGGCGCGGCGTAAAAACCAGTAAGTTCAATGCCTTCTATATATGCAAAATATGGGTTATGCAATGCATAATGGCTCCATTACTTGCATATACTACTGTGGCAACCTCTGGCGCGGCATAAAAACCCGTAAGTTCAATGCCTTCTATATATGCAAAATATGGGTTATGCAATGCATAATGGCGCCATTACTTGCATATAATACTGTGGCAACCTCTGGCGCGGCGTAAAAACCCGTAAGTTCAATGCCTTCTAAATATGCAGATTATGGGTTATGCAATGCATAATGGCTCCAATACTTGCATATACTACTGTGGCAACCTCTGGCGCGGCGTAAAAACCCGTAAGTTCAATGCCTTCTAAATATGCAAAATATGGGTTGTGCAATGCATAATGGCTCCATTACTTGCATATACTACTGTGGCAACCTCTGGCGCGGCGTAAAAACCCGTAAGTTCAATGCTTTCTAAATATGAAAAATATGGGTTATGCAATGCATAATGGCTCCATTACTTGCATATACTACTGTGGCAACCTCTGGCGCGGCGTAAAAACCCGTAAGTTCAATGCCTTCTAAATATGCAAAATATGGGTTATGCAATGCATAATGGCTCCAATACTTGCATATACTACCGTGGCAACCTCTGGCGCGGCGTAAAAACCCGTAAGTTCAATGCCTTCTAAATATGCAAATATGGGTTATGCAATGCATGATGGCTACATTACTTGCATATACTACTGGTGGCGCAACCCTCTGAAACCTCTGGCGCGGCGTAAAAACCCATTAAGTTCAATGCCTTCTATATGCCATATGTATGGGCATCATATGGGCTCCAATTACTTGCATATACACTGTGGCAACCCTGGCGCGGCTAAAAACCCTAAGTTCTGCCTTCTATATACAAAATATGGGTTATGCAAGCATGAATGGCTCCATACTTGCATATCTACTGTGGCAAACGCTGGCGCGGCGTACCCGTAAGTTCAATGCCTTCTAAAATATGCATATGGGTTATGCAATGCATAATGGCTCCATTACTTGCATATACTACTGTCAACCTCTGGCGCGGCGTAAAAACCCGTAAGTTCAATGCCTTCTATATGCAGAAATATGGGTTATGCAATGCTAATGGCTCCCATTACTTGCATA
>NC_087200.1:36218566-36348566 GCF_015104395.2 Macrobrachium nipponense
TTACTTAATCTCTTCCTTCCAAGTATTAGACCAGCTTCATTACTCATTCCCTTCAATTTTCATTCCATCTCTTAATCTACCCTTTCCTTACTTTTTCTCTCTCCATAGCTCTCTCGTTTCACCAGAGGAGAGTGATTTTTCTAAATCTCGCCCCCCCCCGACAATATTTCTCTCTCACTCTATACAACAACCAACACCTTCACTGCAATCTATAGGGTATCCCACAAAAAAAATAAGAAGAAAATAAAAAACAGAAAATTTGGTAAAATTTAATAGTTGTTGGAAACAGCAACCAGTTGTTGTTAACATAAACATTGTTAAAACAGAACAAAAACACAAAAGTGAGATGTGGTGTTCAAAATGCTTTCCGTGGCCAGCTGCACAACGACGTAGACGATCTAGCCAACTTCCAGTCCCCCTTTGGATGACTTCAAGCGGGATATTGTTCCAGGCTTCCATCAACACACTTTGTAAAGATTGAATGTTCTCTATAACTGAAGTTGATGTAGCAGTAAACTCCACGTGGTACAATCCATTACGTTGAGATCTGAACTTTTTGATGGCCATTCGATAGGTTCAATTAAGCCAGGAATAATGGCTCTGAGCCAGGCAACAGCAACAGCGTGTAATTTACGTAATGTATATCTAGAATTCCTTGTTCTTTTTTTTTGTGGGGTACCCATGTATGTGAAGGGAATGCCGATTATTTTTTACAGACAGGTATGGTGGTGCTATCAGCGTGAGGGTAGGCTCTTTGCAATACAGTAAACCCTTTTTTTTTTTTTATAGAGATAGAGAGAGACCGATCCTTACTTTTCTTGCTTTCTTCCTTTCAAAGGGAGAACCCAAATTAAGATTAAAGTAAAGAAGTTATGACTGAGAACCTAGGTCTACGGTCTCCACACTGGTGCTAATTGCATTAAATAAATCCATCCAAACTTTCTTACAGTACCAAAAACAAGCGAATACTTGCATATCATACCTGTTCAGTGTAAAACTGCAGTACACTTCATGATTGGATGACCCACCACGGCATATCTACCCAGGACACTAGAATAAACAGCATCGTAAGAGCCTTCGAGTAAAATAAAAGAACGTCAATAATACAGTTGACTTATCTTCCTTTTACTTGGTGCCACGATTTAAAAACACACTCCACTGTAATCATGGACCCACTACAGGACCTCGAAAGGAGCCGGCCACTGCTACTTTCATATGCCCTCTCAAAAATGGTGAGTAGAGCAAGTCACCCTGCATGTGTTGGGCAATAACCCAAGTGGACTGGAGCGCGTGCGGCCGGCTACTCCCGGCGGGACCAATGGCCTAGTATTTGTATAAGGCCTTTGGGCGGGACAAACCCCCATGCCAGTCGCGTACGTGTATGGCCACCTTTAGGAAACCATTCTTATTCTTGTAGTATTATCAATCAAACACTTTAAAATCATCTGATTCAGCGCTCCTAAACTTCTGGTGATATATCTGACGAAAGTGATGAAGAAAAAAATTCATCTTTCATTTATAAGGTCCAGCAGACGCCGCAAGCACCAGAGTAGGAAATATGTTTTTTGTTTGTTTGGTATGGGGTTTTTGTTTTTTCAAATTTCCATGGAACCAGTGGGTTTCATTCGCAACCGGCACCAACGGCTTTTAACGTGAACTTACCGAACCACGTCGAGACGTGAACTTCTATCCCCACCAGAATACCACATCTCTCACTTCCTCAATGGAATGGCCGAGAATCGAACCCTCGACCAACCGAAGGTGGGACGCTAATACCATACCATCCACGCCGCTGAGGCGATTGACCCCAGCTAGGGAGTGAATCACCTTTAGGCAAGATTATTTTATAATGACGTAACTTGGTGACCTAATTGGAGATCTCCTCGCTCTCTCTCTCTCTCTCAAAGGATCGCCAAGGGTTTTTTTCTGATCTATACACGACGATTACAGGGCCAAAACGTTATCTGGACTACATTCTCCTGAATTCTCGAACTGATAAAAAAAAAAAAAAAAAACCCCCCCCAAAAAAAAAAAAAACTAAACCGGACACGGCCATCTGCGCCGGAAATAATTCTTAGCTTTAAATTGATTTGAACTTAAAAGAATTTTGTTCAAGGTTAATATGGCCCTCAACCCATACATACCTTACTTTTACCCATTTGATATCTCTGAAATGGTTACGACAAATCTGTTTAATAGGGTGCTTATTGTGGTCATTAGTCAAAGGCGTCCGTAAAATTAATATGAGAAGAGGATAGAGAGAGAGAATCATTAAAAAAACTATGTAGAAGTTCGACATTTGCGTGACTTCAGAACCCTCCGTAAAAAAAGGAGAAAAAAAAAACCAAAACGAACTGGAAAACGACGCTCTGTCTAAACCCTAGAAGAACTTGACCGATCTTTCGCCTTGGCAAATTATAAAAAAAAAATTGGTACCTTTTTTTAGGGGTAAAAAACCAAAAAACTTGCAAACCCCGCCATAACTCATACTTGAAATTCTTGTACCCATTTACAAAAATAACTGTCTAAACATTTAACGTTTCAGTCGGGTTTCAGCAACTACTCTCCTTGACCTAAGTTCATGTCAAAACAGATATGTGTGGCGTGTGTGTGGTGTGTGGTACGCGCAAGTATTTGAATAACCAAAAAATACGCTAACCGTATTAACATAAAGGATAACGGCCTGACAGACAGAAAGAATAGTTGCTATTCAGACACCTCCTCCCTACAAAAAACAAAACTATTGGTTAGTAATTCAACCTTCAGGTGCAACATGGCCAATCATCAGCCATTTTGGAAGCCAGAAAATGGAACTCCAGGGCCGGGGCCTCCCGGTTTATGGCATATGTTGACCCACCACCCTTTTTTCCAAAGCGCAACAACACCGCCAACAACAAACCGAACAACAACTAGAGAGGTCAACATCGCCAACCTTAACCTTTCGAACTCCCAAACAGTCCATTCCATAAAGACTGCCATATCAGGTACTCAAAATCCGGTCGGCTCGGCTTTATTCTATAGTAAAGCCATTATATCCCATCCTCTATATATAATAATGCACGGCAATTTATGGGGAAAATAAAGCTACCTCTCTCTCTCTCTCTGTAACAGCCGTTTGTGGTACCGGCTTCCTAGGGCTACAATCGTTGCTCTCAAAAAACTAATGCTGACTTGAATTCACAAACGTGCTGTAATTTTTGGCTTTCTAATGAAATACCTCGGGTTTTATTCTCAATACTAATTATTCTAATAAACATTTAAATGCAAAACAAGCTTTCACTAGGAATTTTTATGTCATCTTCAACAGAGTCTGATTCAAAAAATAGTTTCAGGTGTTACCCCCAAATACTAAGAGCGAGTATTAGCATTCTTTAAATGAAAAAAAATAAAAAAAAATAAAAAAAAAATTTCCCAATCTGGGTATATATATATCTATAATTAGATTATTATAATATATATATATTATATTATATCTTTATATATATTTATATATATGAATAATTATCACATCACCGTGACTTCATATAAATCATTTCGAGCTACTAAATGTCCCTTTAATATCTAATTCCGCTCTACCTCGGAATTGATATATTTTTTCATATATATATATATAATATATCATATATATATATATATTTATATTTATATAATAAGTATATAATATAATAGTATATATATATATGATGGAGAGAGAGAGAGAGGACGCGGGGGGGGGGCTTCTTTGCGATTTCAAGTTTACCGTGGGTGGTCAAAACGAATTCTGACAAAAATCCAAAATTAACACACGGAACATTAAAAGACGGTAAAATAAGTTTAAAAAAAAAAATATGGTCGAAACAGACGAAAAAAGAAGGTTTAGAAAAGGAGAAAAAGCGAAACCGACGAACCGTTTCCACGGGGGACATAACGTAAAAGGAAAAGGGGTGTGACCGTTTCTTTACCAGAAATCCTCGAGTCTCGAGCAAAACATAAAAAGTACCAAAAAACAAAAAACATGATTTAAAATGTTAAAACGGTTTTCTAATGCGCCCCAACAAACGATGGTTCGCGGATGTCGGAATGAACTCCCGCCGTAGGGCCCCAAAAACAACGAAAACATAAAAAACTGTATAAAAGATTCCTTCCTAAAGATGGGGTTTACCGTCTTCTTTGTTCTTTTTTTTAATTAGTCAAAACCAGATTTAACTGGGTAACGGCAACCGTTTCTAACAGCAAAATAAAAAAAAAGGGTGAAAAAAAATAAAAAAATAGGACTTTTTATGACGAAAATGGAAGAAAATGAAAAAGCAAATATGGTATTCTATAAAAGTCATTCCCCTTTCTTTGAACACATTTTAATTTATTCAGCTTTCCCTTGAGGACAATCTCATTTCTGATGCAAACCGCTTTCACCAACAAATTGGTTTTGCTGCAGCCACTTGTTAACAGCTCAATAACAAAGATTGAAAAAGAACCACCCAAAACAAAATTACTATGCATAACGTGGTTTACTTAAAAGTATAAGTTATTTACAGTTTATTTTACACAAAACTCGAGAAGTAACTTCCAGGGGCCCTATCTGTGTCCCTTTTTTCAAGAGATACGTGGGTTGTCAGCCTGGGTCAAGGCCCAACAGTTTCGCTAGGCCTGGGACCCCCAGGCTGACAACCTATATATGTGGTGTACGGTACTTACTTTTCTCGTAAACACAGCCTCTTAAGGTGTAATGTGTCGGTTGCCGTGGGAGGCTGTACTTTGGGGAACATTAGCAAAAGGGTTTGTCGTTTTTGGATGAGAAAATGAAGATTGATATTTTCTTGAACATAGGTTTTTAATTCTTCGCTGGGAATACTTACTTAAAGTTTTTCCACCTTTTTGAGTTACTGGGCTTTTGGACTGATAACAAACTTGAATTGGCCACTTGGTTGCAATTTAACGAGTTTTCTATAGGCACGAGGGAAATTTGAATTCCTGAGTATTGATTTGTCACTTTCACTGTCCTTTGAATTGCTTCGCCACCACACAACTTTTGGCACTTGATCTTCTTCTGGGATTCTTCTGTCTTTCTCTGTTTCACGGCCATGCCACTGCAGTTCTCCCCTCAGGACCCTCCCCGGTGTTTCCTCTCTGCTTGCTTCTTGCGTTCCCCTTTTGTCTCTGCTCCCATTTTCTGCCTGCTCTCTCTCTGTCCTCGCCTTGTTTTGTTCAGTTTGAAACAATCTCCACTTAATCCCCGCCTTTGGGGATTTTTGGTGGATTTTGGACTGGGGTGTGGCATTTGTTTCTGAAAGATTCTTCTGGGCCATGCCTTAGTTGGCTGCAAACATTCTAATACAAGACCGCCTTTGCCTTGTCAAGGTTCTTCTAAACAGTAATTCACTGTATGGCTTTGAATTTGTATACGCCTCATTCTTCCATGTCCCTGGGCTTCTTAGGGGCGTATGCCTTGGTAACCTCATAGGTCCATTCGCTTGATACTTCTTTTGGGCTGTCTTATGACCAACCACTCATGGCTTTTGATTCGTCCGATACTAGAGGCCTATTATTTGGGGCGGGGTGGAGCTTAGAGTTTTCCACATTGATCCACCTTTGAAACAAGGTAAGCCTTGAATTTCCCTTGGGTTATATTCAACAGAAGGCTCTTGAAAAGGTCCACCTTTACATTAATTCTCCGACGCTTGAAGTGTCACAAATGGATCGGCGTGCCAGAGAATCAACTTAACTCATCGGTAGATGAGGCGGTAATGGGTTGGGCGATTCCAATTTCTCGAAGATTGCCTCGGGAGATGCAGAACCAGATGGCCACTGTTGGGGCTAACGCCTAATCGTTTTGGGTCGGAGTCCGAGAAAACGATACCGTTCGTAAAATTGATTCTTTTGTCATTCTTCGTTATCCCTCTTTTGCTTTTCTTATTTATCCGTTTCGTGCCTTTTTCTTAAGTTATTATTGTAAGTTTTTATTGTCTTTTGGAATCAACGACACTGTGCCACACTAGTTTACAGGTCTCGGCCCGCCTTACCTCCGATGACTCCGACAGCGTTATCTAAGCTGAAGGCAAAATTTATCCTATCCTAACACGAGGGACTCCTAAACTTCTGCTTCTGGAAATCATATTGAAACCTTAACTTAAAAACATTCAAAAGTGAATGTAAACATGAGCAAATCCTTGATTAAGTAACATTAAGGGCAACACGTCAAAATTGAATGTAAACATGAATAAATTCTTGATTAAGTAAGTTACAATTCAAGAAAACATTAAAAACTGAATATGAATATTGGAACAAGTACTTGATTAAGTAAATTAAAAGGAATCATCAAAGTGAATTCAAATATGAGTAAATCACATTAACGAAACGGTTGAAACTGGAATGCAAACAAACTAAATCACCAAAAAAACAAAAAAAGAAAAACTGAAAGTTGTTAACATACATTAAGGCCCTTAAGTCCACATAAGTTTATATAAATTGCATGGTAAGAAGCAAAAAAATAATGGTAAACTATCCAAGTTTTAACAAGTATATGGATTGGTTTCAGTCCGCAGTCCTATTCTCTCGATAGGTGGATATCGTCTTTCTTTATAGAAAAATAAATTTCGTTCTTCGTTGACGACACTTGATGGCTTCTTGTTTGCTGACGACCTGCTACTTGGAGACAACGTCCTTGGAGCAAAATTATCATTGTGTATTTATGTATGCAAATAACAAGGTGAGTCCTTGACTTCCTACTGGAGTTGGTTGTATTTGTGTTTGTATGGCAAATTTCATTGGGACATTCTTACTGTAATTTTCCTGAGTAACCTAGTACATATAAAACATATAACTTCACTGCTTGATAACCTAAAACAAAAATTGGCAACTCGGGTTAAAGGAACTGGTTAGTGGTTAATACTTTGTAGGTTTTCTTCTACTGTGACAACAATTAGTTTAGCTTTCCCAATCCAATCTATCTTGTTAGTAAGTTTTTCAACAACTACTATCTTGTTAATGAGTTCTTCATCAGTTTCTTAATATCTTCTTAGTAAAGTTATCATCAGTCAAACATCTTATTGGATTTGAAACAAAGTAGGTGTATTGTTAAGTTAACCCCTTCAAAATGTTAATAATTTCTGAAACGAATTATTGTCTTAATCTTCTAAAATCTCTTAATATCTATCTTAACCCGTCTTATTTATTTTTCTTTACGTTCTAAGAATGTTCTTCTGGAACGATTAAACTTTAATCTACGTTCCTTAAAATTTTGTCTTTACTACGCATTGAACCGTTTCTTAGCATACCCAAAATAATTCCTTTCAAAGTCAAAATAAATTATGAAGTTAAGTGCCACTTAACCTCAAAAAAAAATTGCTACCAAAACCGACTCAATTAAAGTAAGAATTGTAAACAATAAAAAGATTATTCCTAAGTCGAACGATGAAAGGTAAACTTAGACAATAACGAAATCAAAAAATAAATATGTGGGAAATAATTGGATGAATTAATGGGCTTTTTTGTTTTCTGGTTTCCACTGAAAAGGTTGACTCTTCCTATTTCTTAGGTTATTCTATAGTTTCCCTTCTTCTGGAATTTCTTTCTGGACGTCTCTGTCATTTCGGATTCTTCTCGACTTCTTTGGGTTCTCTTGACCTTGTCCATTTGTTTATCCCAAAATTCTTCTTCTTCTAATGATTTCAAGCGTTATTTGGTGGCGAAGGCATTGGTTTTATCATTTTCTTACCTTTCTATCTTAGTTTCATTCGTACGGTCTACGACCTTGTAAAGGTGGGCCCCTTGTGAATTTTGTGGCTAACTTTAATTGTTAATACCACTTCTTACTTCCTTCTTAATATAAGACTTCATTCCCTTTCTTTCTTGTAGTCCCCTAACAGGCCTTAATCCTTCTTTGATGCTTCTCTATCATTTATTCTGCTGGGGCTTCTTCTAAGATTTGTTGGCAATTGCATTGGTGGATTTACATTTTAAAGTTTCCGATTCTTATCTTCATGATATCTTCAGAGTAATTAGGCTGGTACTGGCCTGAATTCAGCCCATGCATAAGGTAAATCTGGGGTTTCATATTCCCATCAAAGCTTTTTATGGGTAGTTGCACGACTACTCGTTATTGATGTCTTGCATTTAACTGACAATTGGACTAAAGGTAAATTGACGTCCCAGTCATGGATCTGGTCCTTACTGGTTTTTTTTGTGACGTAATACGTCCTAAACCTTCCTGGTTATTTCTTTTCTACCAATCCCATTTGCTAGCTGGGGGATTGATCTGGCTGTATCGCTACTTTTTCTACTTAAAGGCGTTACAAAACTTTCTTGAAACTAACGAGTTGTTGAAACTCCCGGTCCCTATTTACAGAAATAATGAGCTGTGGGGCAGAATCAACTGCAAAAATGCCTTAATCGAAGAGTGCGGTTAGCACAATCCTTGGCACTTTTCTAGTTAGTGGTACCAACTCTGTATATCTCGTGAAGGCGCGTCGATACATACTAGTATATTCTTATTTCCCTTTTAACTCGTGGTATGAAGATTAGTGATAAGATCAATAGATACTCTTTCGAAAGGCAGTCTGTGGGATAGGATAGGTTTCCCTAGTGGTACTTCCTTGTCTGTTCTTCCCTTGTAGCTGTTGCCATGTATTGACAGCTCTTCACATAATTACTAACATCTTTGGTGAATTCCCTTCCGCAATGGAATTTCTTTGGGATTAAATCTAATTGTCTCATCCCTTCCTGGTGTGAGCTTCTCTGTCATCTTCGTGGCATTAGCTCAATGGACCTTGTTTCGTTAGACTCATTAGGTTACTAACCTTTTTGATGCAGTACACCTATAAATTGACCAAATGGATCATATTTCGTTGACACATCCAAATTAATACCCGCCATGCTATGTCCCGGTTAGTAGCCAATTCTGTGGGAAACATCCAACCTTCCATACCTATGTTACGGTTATTCCTTGTTGGCTGGGTTTTTTGTTTTCTTTTCGTTTCCTAACGTATTTGTGAAACAGTTCCCTTTATCTTCATTCATCTCTTTTTGTTCCTTTAATGAAATTTTGCCTTGGTGGAAAGCTCCTCTGTATAATGCATGGCGTAAGTACATTTGTACGTTCAACCTGCCACATTGTTTCAATTCTTTTCTCTTCTTGACTTATCATATTTATAACTATCATCTTGTTGATACATATCATTGAAATAATGCCATCTGCTACGTTATTCGTCTTCCCAGGGACATACTTTCACTTCTATGTCATAATCTTGGGCTGTCATGAACCAACGGGCTCTTCGTCCAGAAAAATTAGGGTTTCTTTGAGGCATTTTCTACTGCGGCTGAATGATCGTTGAAGACGGTTATTTGTTGTAAACCCAAAAATTATATTATCTGAAATGCTTTAAAGCGTCTATATAAGCTAGAGACTCGAGGTCTTTGTTCTGAGTAGTTCTCACTTCTGAGGGCTTCTTTTTTCCTACTGTAATCAAGCTATTCGCCATATACTTATTATCTTGTCTTTGCATTAAACCATGCTCCTATACCAATGTGGCTTAAGCATCCGTGGCTAAAAAGAATTCTTTGCCAAAGTCTGGGACGCTAAGTACTGGGGGACTGGATGTTAATCTTCCTTCAATTCATTCAAATGCTTCTTGCTGCTTGTCTGTTCCATACAAATGATACGTGTTCCTTTAAAAGTTCAGTTAGTGGTGCGGATATGACTGCAAAGCTCCCTATGAAACTTGCGGTCAAAATCCTGGCTAAACCCTAAAAGAATTGACTTTCCACGTCCTTCTTGCACTGAGGTGTAGGATATTCCCTTGACTTGACTTAATCTTTAAGTCGTTTGAACTTTCTACGCCCTTTTCACTTAGTGTATGACCAAGGTAGTCTATTTTGCTTTTAAGGAAGGTTACACTTCTTCAGTTTAAGCTTCAGGTTGGCTTTTTCTAATCTCTTTTAGGAGACTTCTCTGACTAAGTCTATGTGTTTCCTTCTATGTGTCTGTTGCTATTACTAAACATCATCTAATGTTAACAAGTGTACGTCCTTGCCTAGTAAATCGCCCAAAATTTTTATCCATTAATCTTACAAAGTTACCGGCTTGACTTTAGGTGGGGGGACCAAATTGGCATTCCTTAACAAATCCTGGTATCTGCCAGTTACTAGTGGAAAAAAAAAAAAAAAAAAAAAAAAAAAAAAAAAAAAAAACAAAAAAAAAAAAAGCAAAGTCAAAGGTTTACTTTCTTTCGTTCTAGAGGGATTTGCACGAATCCCTGACAATAAATCTAATAGTGGTGAAGTATCTCTTGGACCCTATTAAGTGGCGATAAGAATCTCGCATTGACGGCATTGGATAAGGGATCATTTTTCAGTAATTTGGTTCATTTTCTTGGAAATCACAACTATTCCTATAAGTTTGGTGTCTCTTTTAGGAACTAGCAAAAAGTGGAAAGGACCCATGGGGATTTTAGATGGTTTCTACTTATTCCTTGCCTATTCATTCTTTGTACTTTCTCTTTCAATGATCCCTTCCTTGGGAATGGGAATTTGCTACTACTGTAAGCTTGGTATGTAAATTGGCTTGGTGTTTTGATGGAATTGTCTATTCATGTGCGTTTTTTCATTTGCGTGTTTTATTTCCCAAGGTGTCGCCGTCTAGAGCGGACTATATCCGCTGATATTCGCACAGTTAAGTCTAATGAATTCTTCTCTAACATGGTTTTCCTTAATGTCCCTTTAAATGAGATCCTATTCCTTAGCTCTTCCTCAGTTTTGTTTATGTCCCTGAGCGTAATTTTCATTTTCCTTTACTGATCGCTGCTACCGTTTCCATTTCTAACAAACTCGGATAGGTTATGGAGTAATACTTCTGCTAAGCCTATCTCTGTACCTGGTGTTTAATTTAACCTTTCCTCCTCTGTTATTCATTAATCTTGTAAACGCTATTTGCTCTGTCCTAACTTCATGTAAACTAGCAAGAAATAACTGTATTCCGTTTACTTTGCGACCTTTTTCAGTAAGCGTGAGAATTTCCTTTCCAAGTTCAAAAATTGGATTTACTGTACATTTCTACCCACGTTACTTATCTCCTGGTTTTTCGTTTCAATTCCCTTTCTAACTTTAAATACGTGTGCATTGAGTTTGATTCTAAGAGGTTAATGATCTGGGTTGTAACTCGTGATGCATTCTGGAATATCTTCCCTCGTTCCTTTATCCTTTCTTTAAGATACCCATTTCATCGTGGGATTATCTCGTTAGTCCCTTGAGTTCTTTTAATTGACTTGCAATATTGGTATTCTAGAAATCTCACGGACCGTTGTTTAATCACTAGTTGTTCTCTAGGGGCATCCCCCCCAATGCTTGATCCCTTGTCTAGCCATAGTTGGATAACCCTATCAGCAAATGGGCCAAAAGCTAATTGTATATCTCTGGCTACCAGAACATTTTTCTCTTCAGAGCAATTCTTCCTAGCCTAAATGGAAAATCTAACTGTCCTGTCCAATTACGTGGATATCATTGACCCTGGACGTCTGTAATTCTTACAATCTACCGCTGGATTCAAACTTAAGTGGAGAAAATACAATCGATACACCTTTTGTTCTGACATTAATGATTCTTAGGACTTCCTGTATCAAAGAAATGGTAACAATAGGTTTCTCTAGGACCGACATGGGCGGGAAATAATGGTCCGTCATAATTTTATTATTCATTCCCCTACATCAAACTTTATGATCTAACCCTTGTTTAGCTGGGCTTAGGCCCTTGACCCATTTACCGGACGTTCTCTCTGTTATAGAGGCAAGATTCCATTTACAGTAAGCCAGAAATTAGAAAAATTTCCCCATTGGCGTCGTCTACCTTGGCTGAACTGATTGATATAACCCACTAACTTAGCTTGCTGTTTGATAGGCATATCTATTTTGGGACGGAATCCTCCATTTCCTCTAGGTTGGGGGTGGGAGATTGGACCTTTGGTTTCTACCTTCTGCCTCTCGACTTGTGATCTACCTCTAGGAGCTGAAACAAATTTATTTCTGCATTCTCCGGAGCAACTAATGTCCTGTTTTCTTATGGAAGGACCAGGGGAAGGCCTGATCCCTCGGGCAGTCACTGGCATAATGTGCCTTTCTTCTGAACAGTTATAACACGGGACTGTCTAAAATCCTCCTTGAGAAGAATTATACCTGGCATCTTATTCTGATTTCTAGACTTGGTGTCCTTAGATCTATTTCGGACCTCTTTCTTTTTGTCCTAAAGCGAACTAAAGGTCTTGTATAAGGATTCCGCTTGCAGGTCTTCTACCTGATTTTTGGATTTTTGTTTCCCCTCTTCAATCTCTGCTACATCATCGGGTGGTCCTTCCCAACTTTACGAGTCATCCTTGCAATAAACTTCCGTAGGCAGGCTTCCAATCAGTTATTTGCTAGTCTAAATATTTTTTTAACATGACTCATTAGCATTTTTGCTTGCCTCCTTCTACCTCTCATCCAAACCTTGGGGATTCCATGAATGTTACCCCATTCTCATTACATTTGTTATACAACTGAGAGCTAAACTTCTTGATAACGATTCTTTTCGTCTAACCTTAAATTGATCGCCCACTATCCCTTCTGCCAAGCTAGTAACTGGATCTCTTTCACCAAACTGGTGAATAAACCTTCCTAAATACCGTTTGTAAGTTCTTTGCCCAATTCTTAAGATCTCGTAAGTCTCGGAAGGGGTGACGTAGCGTTCTAAGTCTCCCCTCCGGGCTTCCAAACACCACAAAACTCAAGATAACTTCTTGGCTTCAATACGGCTTTTCTCTATCGGTTTCCCCACGTTATTGCTATTCTAGGCGTTGTCTCCACTTGCTCTATCCAGTTCTCTGAAAGTTACAAGCTAACTGACCATCCTTTCTTCCGACAAAATTTAGCTATGTGATTAAATCAATAGTCCCTTATGTGTTTCCCCATTTACATCTGCCCGCTACGAATTCGACGGTACTGTGTAACCTTCCGGCTGGTTAATTTCCTGGTTTTGGACTTCCGTCGTGGCACAGGTTGTTCTTTGACGTTCTGATAACGGAGTCGGTCTCTCCCTTGACCATCGACTCGTTAATGGAAATTTTCTTAAGTACTGAGTATCATTAAAAGTATCAAAGTTATGACAGTAATTTGAACCCGAAAGAAAATGATAATAACCAATAAAGTATTTTTCTAAAGTAATTCGATCACCAAAAAAATAAAAGAATTTTCCCAGTAAATATTCTCAAAGTCTTACGTTATCGGTAATCGATCTTAAACAACCACAAAAACCCTCTTAACTGTACTGGTCAAACGATTACTGAACTGACCGTAAAGTGTTACGCTAACGAGAGACCTCCCTGGAATTGAACTTACCTTAGTTATCCTAAAACAAACAAAAATAAAAAAAACAAGTAAACCATTTCAGTTCGACGTAACCGAAATAAGAGTTAAAAGCAAATATTAAAACGCAAAAACCAAGTACAAGAAATACAAAAAAACAAAAAATATCAAAATCAAAAAAATATAAACATAAAATGACACATTCTAAATTTTCAAACTAAAATTTAAAGTTCTTGGTTAGTAAATATAAGAAATGTTCGGGAAAAGGTTTTCTTTAAGTAGGCTGATTGTGTTATAATTAGTTAAAAGATTAAGAAATATTCGTAGTTCGGTTGCCAAAAAAAACAAAAAGGTTGCAGAGGGCAAAACACACATCATTTTAATCTTGAAATACCAGAAAATTGTCTAACTGGAAAAAATGTTAATACGCGTTTTATTTACTTTTAACAGAGTTTAATGTTATGTAAGTGTGAGGATATTATTTTGGTTGGACGTTAACTTCTTTCGTCGTCTTCGACTCCCAGGGTTTACGTCTGACAGCTTGGCGTTCGCCTACCAGCGCGTTGAATGATGCGTTGTTACGTCTGCTGGAAGGGGGAACGTCTCTCTCTCTTACCTCTCGGATTGCTTTCGGGACTGTTGCCGGTTTTCGGGATCGTTTTCTTTTCCTTTCTTGATATTTTTCTTCATGCCTTTCGACCATTCTTGTTCTTCTAGTGGAACGACTGTTTCTTGTTCGTTCAGAGTGGAGTTTTAACTGTTTCGGGGGGCACAAAGTCGTTGGTGGCTTTTTTAGGAGGCGCTTTATTGTTAACAACTCGGTAACTGGTCTTTGGTATTTTGGGGAAAGCACTGGTAACTGTCTTTCGGGGAGAACTTTCTTTTTCAGAGGTGGCGTGAATGGATTTGAACTCTCTTATGCCGACACTAAACTTTTGATTCTGGTTTCGCGTCCGCTGTCTTTAACTGTCATTCGTGTATTCGTTCACGTCGACTAATCACCATTTCCTTTGCTGTACTCTTTTGTTTGGTCTTCCTTCCTTCCTTACCGCTGGACATCAATTAATCTTTTGTCCTAATATCAACATCTGTATCTCACTCGTATCCCTCGTCGCTTGCCACCAATAAATCTGTGACGGTACATTATACCACCTTCTCGTACAAGTCTCTAGACGGTTAACGTGTGCAGTGGAGGCTGTAGTTTGGGGAATTAGGCAAAAGGGCGGTTATTCCGTTTTGGATGAGCAAATTGAAAGATTGATAATTTTCTTAACCATATGGTTTATTCTTCCGGCTGGGATACTTATAAAGTTTTTTCCCCACCTTTTTGGGAGTTACTGGCTTTTTCTGGACTGATACAACTTAATTATTGGCAACTTGTTTGCCAATTACGAGTCTGTCTCAGGCTACGAGGGAAAGTTTACTGGTGGGGGGGGGTGGGGGGGCCGGTTGTTTTGATTGTCCACTTTCACTGGTGTTTGATTGCTTCGCCCACCAACACACTTTTGCACTTGATTCTTCTTCTGGGGAATTCTTTCTGTCTTTCTCCTGTTTCCCGGCGGCCTGGCCACTGCAGTTCTCCCCCTGGGCCTCCCCCGGTTGTTCTCTCTCTTCGGCTTCTCCTTGGTTCCCCTTTTTCTTCTGCTCCCTTTTTCTGCCTGCCTCTCTCTCTGTCTCGGCCTTTTGTTCCGTTGAAATCCCTTCCTTAGCCCCGACCTTTGGATTTTTGGATTTTGACTGGGCGTGGCTTTTCTTTTGAAAGACTTCTTGTGCCTTAGGGTGGCTGCAAACATTATACAAGACCGCCTTCCCTGTTCAGGTCTTCTACAGTAATTCGTAGGCTTTGCAATTTTGTTATACCTCCTCCTTCTTCATGTCCTGGCTTCTTAGGGGCGTCTATGCCTTGGTAACCTCATAGGTCAAGTCGTTGATACTTTCTTTTGGGTCTGTCCTTTTATGAACCAAACTCATGGTTTTGATTCGTCGATACTAAGAGGCCTTATTTATTGGGAGGGGGTGGTAGCTTGAGATTTTCACATGATCCACCTTTGAAACAAGGAAGCCTTGAATTTTCCACTTTGGGGGGGGGGGGGTTATTTAAATTAAACAGAAGCTCCTTTAAATGGAAAAATAGGTCCCACCTTTACCATTAATTTCTCAGGACGCTTGAAGTGTCACAAATGTCGGGCGTGCCAGAGAATCACTTAATCATCGGAGATGAGGGGCGTTAATGGGTTGGGATTCCAATTTCTCGAAATGAGCCTGGTTGGCAGATTTCCAGATGCCAAATCCTCAGCCACTGTGGGGGAAGCTAAACGGCCTAATCGTTTATTGGGTCGGAGTCCGAGGAAAACGATACCTTCGTAAAATTGATTATTTTTCATTCTCCTTATCCTCTTTCTTTTTCTATTTTATCCGTTTCGTGCCCTTTTGTCTTAAGTCTTATTAAGTTTATTGTTCTTTGGAAGATAACGACCACCTGTGGCCACACTATTTACATTTATGGCGCACATCATCATTGAATTAAGGGCCCCAACAGATATATAGGGACCTGGAATTAATTACAGTGGTTGAGTAAAATAAAATGTAAATACTTATAAGTAAACACGTTATGCACAGTAATTTTGTGGGTGTCTTTTTCAATCTTCAGAAGAAAACTGAAAGACGTTTTTGTTTTAATAATAACAAAATCGTTTAAAATGACAGTTTCATTTTTCAGAGCAGAATATCTTTTCTGGCCATCTTCCATTCATTTCACTTCAACAGATAGCTTCCTCTCTGTTCTTCAGAAGCTGAGCGACAAGAGTAATAGTTTATTATTATTCAAATGGCCGATGCCACTCCGTCAAATGTCATAGGTCTCTATTTATTTTCTTATATATAAAAGTGACTGCGATGAACGTTGATGCTCACAAGCTTAAAAGACGTTGTGACAACGTTGGTTTGATTTTTATGACCCGGCGGTAAATATTCACAGCCGATGTTTGAAGCTAATCGTGCCTGGTGGAAGCGCACAGTACTTAGCCCCTCAAGAGGTTACAGTTCAAAAACACTGCATATCAGACACAAGGCAGAAGCGTCAGTAATAATGACTGCAAATATTACCGTCGGCTCGAAGACCATTATAATAAACAATGATCATTACCTTTTAAAAGCATAATTCTATTCAATTTCAAGGTGTTGGACGAGTGGTTTTCGCGCTCGAGTACCAATCCGGTGGTCCTAAGTTCGATTCTCGGCTCGGCCAACGCAAAATCAGAGGAATTTATTTCTGGTGATAGAAATTAATTTCTCGATATAATGTGGTTCGGATCTCACAATAAGCTGTAGGTCCCGTTACTAGGTTTGCTTGTTTGTGTGGTGTTTTTACGTTGCATGGAACCAGTGGTTATTTAGCAACGGGACCAACGGCTTTACGTGACTTCCGAATCACGTCGAGAGTGAACTTCTATCACCAGAAATACACATCTCTCACTCCTCAATGGAATGGCCGAGAATCGAACCCCCGACCACCGAGGTGGGACGCAAACACCATACCAATTACGCCACCGAGGCGCTTCCCGTTACTAGGTGACAAATTGGTTCCAAGCCACGTAAAAATATCTAATCCTTCGGGCCAGCCCTAGGAGAGCTGTTAATCACCTCAGTGGTCTAGTAAAACTAAGATATACTTAAGATATACAAAACAATGGAATAATTTTGCCCCATAAAGAGAAAAAATAATACAGACTCATGTGAAATTTAAGTAATGTGACAGATCCACCACAGGTTACTACGAACTGATGAAAAATTATAGTTGATTTCTCATCAAGGCATGATTTCATGGCGATATATCTCCATAAATACTTCTAAATTCATAATGGAGAAAAAGTAAAGAACTAGAGTTAATGTTTCTTACTTGTAAACACTAACCATTAAAGTAGTGTTCTTTAAGGTCCACAATAATATACTAATGGTAGAAGTAGTAACATTTTATAAAGCTTTTACATAGCTTAATAAAATTTTAACACCTCTACCATTAATATATTATTGTGGACCTTAAAGTACATTGCTTGTGCCCTCGTAATTGAGATTTCTACCCACTAAAGTAACGCTGTACCTGAGACGTCAAAGGTTCTCAGAAAAATGGCAAACTATCAATTCACATTCTTGCCATCAAGACTCACGTGTTCAAGCGATAAGCCAAAAAGTCAGGAGGCATAAGTTCATGCTCTCTGTTACAATGAACCCTTCTAGCTTTCAAGGAGTAAATGCGATCCTCTAAAAGAATTATCGCCATTCCTCTCACGGGTATCAGCTGTGAAAAGTACTTCTAAAATTACCATATCGACCAATACTAGTCATTTGTAAAACATGTATTTTTGAAAATGAATTTTAAAAATTATAATAACTAAAACGACTATAACTAACCAATTATAATAACTAAAACGACTATCATTAAGAACGCCTATACTTTGATAAGCCAAAGAATATCTCCAGTTTAATCTGCTAGCTATTTAGCAATGCATAATTATACGCATGAAAAAATACACAAATGAGGAGAAATTTGTTTAGGGGGAACCAACTTTAATGTAAAAAGAAATGTGCATAGTCATGCTCCTACATAGGTATATCATTCCTAAATATAAGAGCAAAAACAAATAATTCGATATGAATATAAAAGGTCCAAACTTGAATATGTCAACGTTTTTCGTCATTTTTTTTTTATCTGCTGGTTAACGAAACTATAAAAACACGAAAGTATCTACGGAACAATTTGGGTAAGCATCTCACTCAACCAATCAATATGCCCATTACGTACGACAATTTTTAAGGTATACAAATAATATGCAGCTTGATTCCAGTGAATACTTGTTTGGCTACTGGTTACAGACTCACGCGCACACACGACATTAGTTTTCGCTCTTGAACGACCAAGGATTAAATACTTTGTCTTTCAAATAAAAAAAAAAAAAAACTCTTAAACATAGGGAAGTCCTTGTATCCCACAAATTTACTGTCTCAGAGTCATTTCTGTTCGCAGTGCGAGACTGCACTACATATCCGTCCGCACCTGTCTATGTCAACCCAGTTTGTCTGTAAATAAGTTTATTACGGGCTGCTCTGTGAGCAAGAGCCCGTGCTGGCACAAGGCCAGCTTAATCTTAAACAACAACGTAAATAAATCATCGGTACCCAGCTTAATCTCTGGTCCTCACACTGGAAATGGTCTCTTCACCTTCGTTATGAGTGTTTCGCAGTCAAATAAGTCTTTTATAGTGTAAAGACCCTCTTTACCCACTAATCACGATCTTGTATCTCATCTAACTAAGCAGCAAGAATCTCATGTAGATTGTTCTGGCCTTTCCGCAGATATATAATTCATCAATGTATGTCCATTATGACTTTTGTTATTGTCATTTCATTAACTGCTAAGAAACAAATTCTTCTGTCTGTGTGAGGGTTGGAGACTTGGGCACTCCGTTTCCGTCCGCACACTGCTATATATACCTCGTGCCCGGTAATAAATCTACAGGCTGCTCTATGACCAAGAGCCTGTGCTGTCATTATGGAGGAGTAAGATGGTAGTTTAAATTTGGCAACTTCTTTGAACGTTGTGTGAAAGAGAGAGAGAAAGCAAAATTGGTGGATGGATAAATGGGAGTGGTTTGATAGCGGGCATAAGCGTGTGGGTATTGTCTGTTGTGGGCTTATGGCAATCGCCCAGAATATCAGTGGCATGTGTCTGTTATGAGAGTCGGAGTAAGCGAGGAAGTCTGTGAAGTCAGAGTCGCACTGACAGAGCAATCCATAGACCATCGTCACTAAGCGGTTTGTCAGTAGGACGCTATATTAATTTTAGCGTCGTGGCTGGGTGGAGAGTTAACACATACAATATTACAGCGCTTATACAGAGAGCAGCAGAACAACTGTTCAGAAAATATTTACAATATTGCTTGGTGCTTGGTGTTATATATATATATATATATATATATATATATATATATATTATATATATATAAAATTAGCAATGAATAAAGAAATATATATCGCTCAATATTATTATTAAATTAAATAGGATAACAAACTTTGTTTTATTCAAAATAGTCATTTGTCGACGACACTACTCTTTGCTTTATTCTTGATATAATAGTTGTATAAACTATTAAATGCATAAAACTTAGTAGCAGAGGCCATTACCAGTCAAGTGACCAGACTTGGCTCACATGAGTGGGAATGAAGTCCTCCATCCCTCCCCCAAGCGCTCATTTAGCAGAGCATCTTATGTGAACTTTTTATAAATGTATGTTGCTGTTACACAGTATATTAAAGCTCTGGGATTAACGGGTTGTGTCCTTTTAAAATGGCAGTTTTTGGAAATAAATCTTTAAGAGATGACCTTATTTTTACTGAATCATTTAGTTTAGAACTTGCATTAAAATATGTATGCTTATAAATATTTTATTGGCAGTATATATTCAGTACATGACGGCACAATCTCTGTTATTGCTTATAAGTTACACTTGGCACATAAGCTATCAAGTCAGTTTCACGTACTAAAACAAGTGTATATGACATGAACTACATGTATCGCCTAGATCATATTCCTTATTCATTGGAATTTTGGCTTTTCTGTTTCGCTAATTTGCCTGGCATTGTAATAATTGCGTTTTCAAATTCAAAATAATAATGAATTCTGCATCGTAAATACAGTGATAATAGACATTAAATACCGATTAGGGGGAAACACCGCAGTGGATCCATCGTCATCGCGTGTATCATACTTATTCATTCGAGATTTAATTGGTGAAACAAGAATACAATTACATCTTTAAGCATACTATTCAAAAGATTGAAGTTTCGTCAACATAATGTGATACATGAAAGCGCCATACGAACTAAAAAAAAAAAAAAAAAAAAAAAAAAAAGCATGTGAGGTCTTCGTAAAATATGTTTTCATGGCAGTTTTGAAATCCAATATGGCGGCAACCTCGTGACTTGCCGTTCGTAACCGCAAAGGATCCAACATCTTTCCCAGCACACATTTGAACAATGTTAGCATATATGTTTAACGTTTTTTTTTTTATCTTACTGAAGATTGCAGTTGTAATCAGCACAATAAAACATTTTGTTGCCTATATTAGTGAAAGTTTGAAACTTCTTATT
Source organism: Macrobrachium nipponense (assembly GCF_015104395.2). Classification (NCBI taxonomy): domain Eukaryota; kingdom Metazoa; phylum Arthropoda; class Malacostraca; order Decapoda; family Palaemonidae; genus Macrobrachium; species Macrobrachium nipponense. The sequence goes on from NC_087200.1 coordinate 36,239,017, forward strand.
CCTGGGGTCATGGTTCGAACTGAAATTAATTTCTATCTTGTAATCGGTGGTTTTATCCTTACTGCTATCACAACTGAAACTCCACAGTGCTTATTCGATTGTAATTATACACATTTTGGTCTTAATTCACTCCAAATTGCACTTTAACTACGTTGCGATTCCCAGTTCCCAAGCGCTCACTTCACACAGTTTATGAGGTGCAAAGCTTTATTCCCTTAATTGTTTACCTTACTCATTATTTAGTTTAACTTTACTTTGTTACTTCAAAATGTTTATTTTAATTCATGTCTATTATCCCTTTTTTGCAACCAAATTAACCCCGTAAAATTACAGATATTTCTCAAGTAGATACGAGCAGACGACGGCAAAATGACTTCTCGTTACCAATTTAGTGGAGCTTCACACATACACCGATTCATTAACAAAGTGTTTCCATGGATTCTAGTTGTCATAGTAATGCAATAATGATAAAATTGCTCTAATATGTATATATATACTACAAATAGATACGCCTATTTCACCTATTTCCCGGTTTTGTGTAAGTTTTATACCCAGTTTGGAGGTTAACCATACCAATTGGCAACACTGATAACATTAGAAGAGCGCGAACTACACTGTAGGTACTGTTCACAGCAATACTGTTGATATTTGAGTCAGGAATCTATTTACTTTTTCAACAACGAATATTTTCAAATTAATAATCATGAATATGTAAAAAAAATTTAAGCAATTCATGACCTTATACTGCAGTTTAACTCTTCTCTTCTTCTTCTTCCCAGCTTGTTCCCATTTTTATATGGGGTCGCCGTTTCGGATGAGCCATTTCCATCTATTTCTATCCTGTGCTTCTGCCTCATCAATTCCCTTCTCATGTAAGTCTCCTCTCACACAGTCCTTCCATCTCTTTCTTGATCTCCCTCTTTTTCTTCTTCCTTGCACCTCCACCCCCATAGTATGTCTCCCAGCGTGGTCCTCATCTCTCCTCAACAGGTGTCCATACCATCTCAACCTCCCCTCCTGCACTTTCTTTGATACTTCCACCACCTTAGTCGACCCCCTTATGTAGTCATTTCTGATCCTATCCTTTCTTGTCACCCCAGACATCCACCTAAGCATTCTCATTTCTGCCACATCTATCTTCTTCTGCTCTGTTTTTCTCATGCTTGCTGTTTCCGTACCATATAGCATTGCTGTTCTTACCACCGTCTTGTGAAATTTTCCTTTTAACCTAAGCGGCACTCTTTTGTCACAAAGAACCCCAGAGGCCGCTCTCCAGTTGTTCCAGCCTGCCTGTACCCGATGTTTTACTTCTTCCATACTTCCTCCAGCGTTAACAAAAGATCCCAAATACTTGAACTTATCAACTCTCCTTATTTGCTCTCCACCAAGCTGAATACTTTCTCTATCATCCCCCTCAGTGGTGGTACACATATATTCTGTCTTAGATCTACTTATTCTCATTCCTCTGTCCTCCAGTACTTGTCTCCATCTTTCCAATTTCACTTCCAGATCTTCCCTGCTCTCTGCACACAGAACAATATCATCCGCATACAATATGTTCCATGGTACTGTCTCCCTTACTTCCTCTATTATAACATCCATCACTATGTTAAAGATAAATGGGCTCAGAGCCGACCCCTGGTGTAATCCTACTCTCACCTCAAAACCTTCTGTCTCCCCAACACTGCTCCTCACTCTGGTAAATACATTCCGGTACATCTCTTGTATCAATCGCACATACTTCTCTGGCACCATCTTCTCCCTCAGGCTCCTCCATACCTCTTGTCTCGGGACTCGGTCATAAGCCTTTTCAAGGTCAATGAATACCATATGTAGGTCCCTTTGTCTTTCCCCGAATTTCTCCATTATTTGCCTCAGACAAAATATACCATCTGTTGTTCCCCTTCCCTTCATAAATCCCATCTGCTCTTTACCTATTTGTACTTCTTCTCTCAGTCTAGCATCTATCAACCTTTCCAGTATCTTCAAAGTGTGGGACATCAATTTAATGCCCCTATAATTACCACACTCTTGGACATCGCCTTTCCCTTTAAAAATTGGGATCAATATACTCCACGCCACTCATTTGGTATCTTTTCCTGTTCAAGGATCTTTATCTTAAGATTGTACAGTATATCCACTCCTTCATCTCCTAATGCTTTCCATGCCTCCACCGGAATCATGTCTGGTCCGGTTGCCTTCCCATTCTTCATCTTCTTCAGTGCATTTAGTACCTCTTGCCTAGAAAACCTCATTACCATGCCAATGTTCACTTGCCCATCCTCTCTTATTAGTCTATTATTTTCTTCATTTAACAACTGTTCGAAATATTCTTTCCATCTCTTCACAATGTCTTCCTCCTTTCTAAGTACTACACCATCTTGATCCTTTATTTGTTTGATATGTGTTATATCTTTGGTGCTCTTATTTCTAGCCTTTGATAGCTTGATCATCTTCTTTAATCCTTCCTTTGTCCCCAGCTCATTATACACATCATCATACGACTTTGCTTTAGCTTGGGCTACCACCTTTTTCACCACCTTGTTTTTCTCTCTGTACCTATTTCTATCTTCCACTGACTGTGACTCTTCCCATCTTTTCTTTGCCTCCTTCTTATCTTTTACTACTTTCTCAATGTCTTCATCCCACCACCAACTCTCCTTTTCTTCCCATATGATACCAGATGTCTCCCCTAGCAGCTCCTTTCCGTGCCTTCTTATTACTGCTGCATTTCGTGCCCACCATTCTTGAACATCTTCAATCCCTATATCAATATCCTCCAAAACCCTCCTCTTAAACTCTCTCTTCTTACCCCCTTCATTCTCTAATTTGTACCATTTAATTTTCCTTATCCCTTTAGCTTTGGTTTTTCTTTCCCTTTTCAACTTCAAATCCATACATAGCAGTCTGTGTTGGGGGGCTACATAGTCGTCTGGAATAACTTTGCTGTTCTTGACCTCCACCAGATTTATCCTTTTATACAAGAAGTAGTCTATCTGGGAGAATCTTCCCCCACTCCTATATGTTATTAGGTGTTCCCTTTTCTTCTTAAAGAATGTGTTTACTATTGCCATGTCGAATGACACAGCAAAGTCCACTACACTCTCTCCTTCTGGGTTTCTCTCCCCAATTCCATGGCCACCATGCACCCGCCCAATCGCCTCATTTTCACTTCCGACATGGCCATTCAAATCTGCCCCAACTATCACCCTCTCATGCTCTTCCAGTTCTTGCATTATTCCATCCATGTCTCTCCAGAAATTTCCCTTCTCTTCTTCTGTGCAACCAACTTGTGGTGCATATGCGCTTACAATATTCAGAATCTCTTCTCCATAACATATCTTCAATCTGATGATACGGTCATTCTTTCTATGCACTTCTATTACCGAGTTCTTTAGTTCACTAGACAGTACTATGCCAACTCCATTTCTACCTTGTTTATTTGCTCCACTATAATAGAGCTTATATCCATCTCCCAACTCTTTAGCTTTATTTCCTTTCCACCGCGTTTCTTGCACACACATAACGTCTACTTTCTTTTCTCTCATCAAGTCAGCCAATTCTCTACCTCTCCCAGTCATGGACCCAACATTTAGCTGACATACTCTAAACCCAATGTGAGCTCGCTTCTTTAGCTGCACCCGCTCCTGATGCAGTAGCCCTCACCTTACCACAGAGTTAGGGTGATGTCTCTGTGCGTCGTTTACGGAGTACGCCCTAGCATTACCTCTTTCCACATTTCGGCTCATTCCATTTTTTTGGGGGGGTTTTGGCACAGATTTTTACAGTCGGATGCCCTTCCTGACACCAACCCTCCCTATTTATCCGGGCTTGGGACCGGCACCCATAAGGACTTGTTTGCCCCCCCAGGTGGCTAGGTTATACTGCAGTTTAACTATTTAAATAATTATCTACTGCACGCTTCTTCTTCTACCAAAACATTGTAGTTTCCTTGGATAAGCCGTGGTTGGTGTCATTGTTGACGATTGTTGTAAAGAAAGTGCCCCAGCGTCTATGGGTACAAGTGGTGTGCAGATTTAGCACATGGAATGGAAAGTTTATTGACACAAGCGACTCCGCAAACATTGAGATGGCATCAATCTTCTAAACTGTTGGTGTTATAAGTAAAAATTTCGAAAGCGTCATGGAGGTATGTTTGCACTGCACATGGCTAGACTTTCATTAACCTCTGTTTTATCTTAAAATATGACCTTAATTTCTAACTTTGGAGAAAATACTTAATTCGAAAAGATAGTAGAGGTCTGCCAAAGTTGCTCCCAACACCGATGACTCGTGACTGGTGCCCATCTCCGGTGTCATGACGTGCTAGAGTACTTTTTCGGTGGGTGGATACACACTCGGTGAAAACTGGATCAGCTAGTCCTGTCGGTTGTTTCCCCTATTAGCTATATTTGCAGAACATAGAAGTTCCTTTGCTATAGCAAAAGGAATATGATGCTGACATATGTGCTTGAATGTGCTTTAAAGGTTTACAATCGAACGTTAATCAATCACTCCTACATATCAGTTCCTAACTCTTCATAATCTATATTTTCATATGAAGTATATTAACCTATGCCTATTAACTTACATTCTTGGCACTTCCTAAGGGATAAATTCCATTGATTGCACGTATATTTATCCCATCAATTCGTGTTGTACTTTAAATACAGGGCGCTGGACAGGATTATAAACAAGGCACCAAGCTCTGCTTTGGGCGCCAAAAGGTTGCCTCATGAATCATAGTTTCCACTTGCGTTCCCTTAATACAACTAATAAAAATAAAATAAAATAAAAGATAACTTAACATAGGTGTTACATTCACGGATGGTTAGCTGTATGTTACTCCATATATTCCTATCTATAGACGAAATCTGAAGAAACTTTTATTTGGATAATCACGATTGTTGTTGATACAACCATAGGACAAACAAAAACAACCCGTTGACTTAGGAAAGCATGGCGTTGGTGTAGCCATATTTGCAGACACATAACTCTCCATCCAGGCCCAGCCACCAGTCAAGGCCCTACTTTGAAAAACATGGCAGGAACTCGAGTGACGGTGCTCTCTGGATTGCTCTGGTACTAAACAGTTGGTTTGGCAGCAGTTTTATCAACTGATGGTCAGTGTTATTGTGTGATTTGATTGACTGTGGTATTGTAAAGTTGTGCGTGCAGCTGTCTGGTTGTGGTGAAGTTGAAGCGGTTGGTTGTGCGTTTTGGTGTCTGGGAGTTGGTGGTTTGTTGTGTTGGGTTGGAATTAGCGTATGAAATATTGTGTTGTTTTCGAGCTGTAATTGGTGATTGTTTGCGTAGTGATTGGGGTGTTGCTTTCTGAGTTGTTGTACGGTTTTGGTGTTTGTCTATCTTGGGTAATGAAATTCTCGGTGCTTGTTGTCTCAACTAGCCTATATCCAGTGGACAGCACAGCCTAGCCCTGAGTATCTATAGTCTTGAGGTGGTGTGGCAGGATCACAAACTAAAAAAATAAAATTCTCAAAACACATGTTGTTACCAACTACTTGACACACTCAGGGCGAAGAGCTGCACGGTCAACGCCATCTTGAATTGATCAATTCAAGATGGCGTTGGCACGGTCCGCTGAATATGGCCTCGTAACACAATACATAAACAACCAAACATGGACAAAATTAGCCGTTATATAAAGTTTTATATATGGAAATGTGCGCAATTTCATGCAAAATACAACTAAAAACAACCCATGGTTGTAGCTTTTATCAATTTTGAAATATTTTCATATAAAAAATGATAAGTGACAAATTTTCAACCTTCGGTCAACTTTGAGTCTACTGAAATGGTCGAAAAACGCAATTATAAGCTACAACGCTTATATTCTAGTAATATTCAAGCACTTACCTTCATTTTGCAACAAATTGGAAGTCTCTTGCACAATATTTCGAAAAAAATAAAATTTTCTTTACGTCCGCGCGGTAACTCTTCCGAAAAAAATCATATGAGCGATTGTGGTAATGTTTGCACCATTTTAAATTAGCCGTTACATAAAGTTTTATATATGAAAATGTGCGCAATTTCATGTAGAATACAAAAAAAAAAAATTGAAGTTTGTAGCTTTTCTCATTTTTGAAATATTTGCATATAAATCACGATAAATAGAAAAAAAACCACGTTCGGTCAACTTTGACTCTACCGAAATGGTAGAAAAACGCAATTGTAAGCTAAAACTCTTACAGTCTAGTAATATTCAAGTCTCTAGCACAATATTTAGATTTATGGTGAATTTAAAAAAAAAACTTTCCTTCCCTCCGCGCGCGGATTCTCCGCCACAAATCTCTGAAATGCGTACGTCCCATTCTCGGAATATTTGCTCCGTTTCATATTAGGCATTTCATAGAGTTTTATATATGAAAATGTGCGCAATTTCATGTAGAATAAAACGAAAAATATTTGAAGGTTGTAGCTTTTCTTATTTCCGAAATAATTGCATATAAAAATATATATAAAAAAAATCAACATTCGGTCAACTTCAACTCGTCAGATATGGTCGAAAACTGCATTTGTAAGCTAATACTCTTACAGTATAGTAATATTCAATCATTTGTCTTCATTTTGAAAGAAATTGGAAGTCTCTAAGACAATATTTAGATTTATGGTGAATTTTTGAAAAAAATATTTGTTTACGTCCGCACGTTACGAATTCATGCATTATTTTGTGATAATATTTTCTCTGTGTTGCTTTTATCGTTTTACAATGTATTATATATCAAAATGATTGCAATTTAGTGTATAATACAACGAAAAAAAATAAACTCGTTAGCTTTTACCGTTTTTTGCACAGCGTGATTTTAATACAATTATGTATGAATTTTTTTTTTGCTACCATATATCGCATTATTTACATATGATATTGATATTATTTTTCATTTCTGATGGTTGAATACTAAACTTCAGGCAATGACAAAAGAAGGAGCCAAAAATGAACTCTTAATCTTCAAAACTAAGCGCACTGTGATTTTTTGAAAAAATTATTTTTTCCGCTTCCGCGCTCACTCAAAACCGGCTCCTGCATTCGGGAGACTTTTTGATTTTTACCGCTTCGGCGTTTAAGGGTTAAATAACTATACAACAAAAGACCACTGCACAAACAATCACTAACAACATCAAAAAAACAATAACACGACAAGTCAATACACCACCTACAACATCAAGGAACCACAAGAACTCACCTCCCCCTAGATGCTGACCCTTGACGTGGGTAGGGGGCTTAGGGACCAGCAGCTGCGGCGTGATGCCTGGTGGGGTTCTTGCTCACTGGTCCTTGGGGCCCAGCTGCTGATCCAACTAAATTAGTCAGAACTTTTCCTTCTTTTTGAATTTTTTTTCATTCTTACTACATCCTTCTCCTCCATGTAATTTTTTTTTCTTTGGATTAATTTTGTGGAAATTTCCACCTTTGCAAAAATTTACTGGACCTGGTAAACAGAAAAGATATCATAGCTGGGACTGGGTTTTATATCTGAAGCTAAATAGTGGGAACCGTGGCAGGACCATCAACTGCCCGATAATGTTCAGACCTGAGTGATATCAGGCGGAACTATTTTGCAGGGCTGGACCACGGATTCCAGGGGGGTCTAGTTTTGCGGATAGGACTCTCGGCATTCTGTCCGGTTTGCCCATAATGTGATTAGGGTGGGGATGATTGTATTCTTGTAATACTCTCAGTCCTATCAAGCGGGTTTGGCTTACACTTGGGCCACTCTAATCATGTTGTGCCATCCCCTGTGGGGTAGGGTAGGGATGCGGACATTTGGGAGTCGGTTCTCACTTGTGCCATTAGTGGAAGAATAATATCCATGAAAGGTTGATGATATCTTTTTAAGGTTTTCAGGTTTATTTATATTTTTTTTCTCAATCTTCAATCTTTATGATAAAAATAAATAAAGATTCAAGTACCCCTGGACCCTTTGATGGTGGTGAATCGGCACAGTTGATGGCAGCTGGAACCTCCCCTGACAACCTTCCTCTGGAGAAATCTAAAAAACCTTCCAGTGTAATTAGTACACTGAAACCCTATGCTCCAGTACAGAGTAAAGGGAAATTGAGCAGAAGCATATTTGAAATTGGACCGGGAATATTTGAAAAGTCTTACGATAAGTACCTAACTTTTAATCTGGAAGAATCAAGTTGTGATATTTTTGATGTGTACCGAGATATCGTGAAGTGTTGTGGCCGAGAACCTAAGATTTCTTATGAAGGTCGAGGAAAGCTGACGGTGGAATCTACCTCAGCAAAAGAAACTGAAAAATTGAAAGCATTATCACACCTTGGAGGAGTCAAAGTGGAATGTGCAGTACATGCCTTTTGGAATTACTCCAAGGGAATGATATATGCACCCCAGCTGATGACCTACTCTGAGGAAAAACTTGAAGAGGAATTAAAAGATCAAGGTGTAATGAGAGTTGAACGAATGAAGAAGAGGGTAAATGGAGTCTTTGTCCAACTTCCGAATTTAATTATTACATTCAATTCTACTCGATTGCCCTCTGTAGTAAAAGCAGCCTGGCTACGTTTTAAGATCAAACAATATATCCCAAGACCGAGGAGATGTTTTCATTGTCAAGAGTTCGGACATATGTTAGGGTCCTGTAGACAGAGACTGCAGGGCAAGCCGGCTACTTGTGTCAAGTGCAGTGAGCCAGAGCATGGCATGTGTGGTAAACAAGCCAGATGTATACATTGTGGAGACAATCATCCATCGTCTTCACTTAATTGTGATGTGTACATCATGGAAAAAGAAATTCAAACTTTAAGGGTAACAGAACGTATTACATTTAGAGAGGCAAAAGAGAGAGTATTGAATCAATTCGTTAGACCAGGAATATCCTTTTCCAGTGTTGCTGCAAATCGAAAAAGAAACACAAATGTTACCAAGGATAATTTAAATAGAAAATCAGTGATGACCTCTACTCATGCCTCTTTGGAGGCAGCACCAGCTGTTGCTGGCACTCCTTCCTCTTTGGAGGCTGCGCCAGTGATTTCTGGTGCTCCTGCCTCTCCGGAGGCTGCACCAGTAATTTCTGGTGCTCCTGCCTCTTCGGAGGCTGCACCAGTGATGTCTGGTGCTCCTGCCTCCTCGGAGGCCGTGCCAGTGATTTCTGATGCTCCTGCAGCTTCGGAGGTGGTGCCAGTTGGTTCTGGCACTCCCGCCTCTTTGGAGGCAGTGCCCGTGGTTTCTGGCACTCTTGCTTCTATGGAAGCAGAGCCAGTAATTTCTGGTACTCCTGCCTCTGTGGAGGCTGTGCCAGGCTGTGCCAGGCTGCTCATATCAGAAGTGTCTCTTGTTTGTATAGCTCTGCAGGAGACCATGATTGGTAATAATATGTGCCCCGGCCCACGAGAGTATACATCCTATCACTCCACCTATAATTTAAATGTTGGAAGCCATGGTGGTGTTGTTTTGTATGTTCGAAATGACACCCCACAAAATCCTATTATTATTCAATCAGCATTGCAAGTGATAGGTGTGCAGATCCATTTGCAAAGAAAGTATACAGTATGCTCTCTCTATCTACCACCTAACGAAGTCTTCCCCATCAATGAATTCAAATCTCTTATTCAACAGTTACCACGTCCTTTTGTTATTTTGGGAGATATGAATAGCAGAAACCCTCTTTGGGGTGACATCATCACCAATCAAAGAGGAAGGTGCTTAGGTTCCATCATAGAAAATCAAAATGTGGGGATCCTCAACTCTGGGGAGTCTACGCATTTTCATGTTCAAACGGGCACGTTATCAGCAATTGATTTATCTATATGTAGTGATGACTGTCTTATTGACTTTAATTGGAGAACTATAAATGATAGATTTACCAGTGACCATTTTCCGATAGTGGTGAGTGTAGCATCAAGTCCTCCATCTTCAAGGCTACCCAAATGGAACATTGGTAAAGCTGATTGGTCAACATTCCAGGAGCACAGCTCAATAGATGACTCTGCTGATGACTTTCCCTGTGTAGATGACGCTCTTGACTTTTTGAATACAATAATGTTCTCAGCTGGTCTTCAATCTATACCTAGGACTTCGGGCAAATTTGTCCGCCGACCAGTTCCTTGGTGGACACGTAAATGCCAGGAAACTCATAGAACTATGAGATCTGCCTTCACCAGATACCGCAGCGAAAATGTACGAAAAGTGATATTATCGTGTAGAATTTCGAAAAGCGAGAGCTCATTTTCGCATGGAAATCAAAAAAGCACGAAAAGAATCTTGGACAATATTCATATCTTCACTAAATTCAAAAACTCCTCTGACTCTAGTTTGGAAGAGAGTTAGAAAAATAGCAGGCAAGTTCACTCCTTGTCAACCTCCAGTTATCAAGATCAATGGTTGCGAGGTAGCAGACCCCCAGTTAGTGGCAAATGAGTTTGCTAATCATTTTGCTAATGTTGCGAAGAAAAATGATGATAGACCCTATTCAGCTCAAAGACGGATAATGGAACAGGTCGAAGTTGATTTTAATACCTTAAGACATGAGCAATACAATGCTCCTTTTACTATTAGAGAATCTGAATCAGCCTTGAATAAATGCAATGAATCCGCTCCTGGACTGGACGATATAACATATTCAATGATAAAGCATACCCCTGAAAATACCAGACTTTTCATATTAAGCCTAATTAACAGAATTTATACCGAGAACATATCTTCCCCAAGCTTTGGGAGAAGTTAAAATTACTGCCATTTGTGAAACCTGGAAAAGATCCATTCAAGACAGAAAACTATCGTCCTATTGCATTAACATCTTGTTTGTGTAAGATCATGGAAAAAAATGGTGAACACGCGATTGATGTGGTACTTGGAAAGAGGTAAATATCTGTCGCCTGCTCAGTGTGGTTTTCGGAGTATGCACTCCACAACTGATGTATTGGTACGAATGGAATCTTCAATATGTGAAGCTTTTGCCAACAAGCAGCATCACATCACTGTTTTCTTTGACCTAGAGAAGGCTTATGATAGAACATGGAGATATGGCATTTTAAGGGTCCTTTATGAATGTAACTTGAGAGGCAATTTACCCCTGTTTATTAAGGCTTTTTTAAAAAATAGGATATTTCAGGTTCAGGTTGGAGCAACAATGTCAGATGTGTTCAATCAGGAAGAACGAGTACCACAAGGAAGTGTTTTAAGTGTAACCTTGTTCGCCTTGGTAATCAATGGGGTTTCTAAAATAATTCCCCCAGATATAACATATACCCTTTTTGTTGATGACCTATCAATTTCCTTTGCAGCATCAAGGATGGCAGTGGCCGAACGCCGCCTTCAGCTCTGCATTGATAATATAGTAAAGTGGGCTGAGGTTAATGGTTTTAGATTTTCTGCTAGTAAAACTGTAACTATGCACTTTTGTCATATAAGGGGAATCCACCCTGATCCAGATCTATTTATTCATAGGCAGAGAATTCCATGTGTTGGTGAAACAAGGTTTCTTGGCTTGATTTTTGATAGCAAGCTGACCTGGATTCCACATCTGAAATATATTAAGGCAAAATGCTTGAAAGCAATGAATTTGCTGAAAGTCGTTTCTCACACTTCATGGGGTGCAGACCGAACTCAGATGTTGAGATTATATAAAGCCTTGGTCTTTTCAAAATTAAGTTATGGGTGTGAGGTGTACACTTCTGCGAAGCCTAATAGCCTCAAAATGCTCAACTCAATTCATCATGGAGGAATACGGTTGTGTACCGGAGCATTTAAATCATCTCCCCACCGAGAGCATGCTTGTAGATGCTGATGAGGTGCCACTGGATCTTCATTATAAACGTCTGCTGGTTCGGAGCTGGTATAGATTCCAGAGGCTACCTAAGTCTTTAACCAGCATTTGCATGAGAAATGAAAGGCATTGGCAGTTTTATGAAAGTCACCCTAAGCAACCTCATCCATTCGCTTTTAGAGTAAATTCTATAGTCCGTGAATTAAATATGCCAAGAATCGAGATTTTACCAGCAAAATACTCAGTTAGTCCCCCCTGGAACTTTCCAGAGGTAAAATTTTGTAGATATTTTAATTTTACCAAGACAGAATTGTCCAGTGAGGCCATGCGGTCAATATTTTTAGAACACTCTTTGCAACATGATAACTCCACTGCAGTTTTCACGGATGGCTCAAAGTCAGATGCTGGCGTCGGCTTTGGTGTAGCCTTCCCTGATGTAGAGAGAAGCGGCAGGCTATCATCAGTTGCATCGATTTTTACAGCAGAATTATATGGAATTTTAAAGGCTTTAAAGGAAGTTTTAATTCGGAATGAAAGTAATTTTATTATGTATTGTGACTCAAGAAGTGTTCTTCAGTCGCTGGAATCTTTTAACCCTTTAAACCCTCTGATTTTAGATATATTGGAATGGCTGCTTTTACTAAAAAGAAGAGGGAAAGAAATAAAGTTCTGTTGGGTGCCTTCCCATGTTGGGGTGGCTGGGAATGAGAAAGCTGACCAACTTGCAAAGTCTGCGGTCAGCTCCCCAGAACCCAGAAGATGCCTACTTCCATATCGGGATTTGTATCCTCTAGTAGGTCAGAGAATTAAAAATTGTTGGCAGTCCCAGTGGGAGGATATTTTAAACAACCAAAAAATGCGTAGTATCACATCATCAGTGTCTCCGTGGTCATATCCATATATGCCAAGGAGACAAGAAACGATGTTGTGTAGATTGAGGATTGGACATACAAGACTCACCCATGGGTTATTGATGCCTCGTGAAAATCCTCCGTTTTGCGAGAACTGTACTGTGCCCTTGACTGTGAGACATTTGCTGGTTGAATGTCCCAGACTTGGGAATTTGAGACATAGGTTCCTGTCTTGGGGTCGTGACAGAGTAGGTAATTTTATCCTAGCTACAATTCTTGGAAAGGATTGTAATATAGAGCAGTTATATATTTTTATGAGGGAGGCGGGCCTCCTTAACCAAATTTAAATTATACATAGATTGTCTATGTAAGAACTTATATATATGAACAAAATTTTTATATATTTATAGATATTTTTATATGAAATTTATCAAAAATATAATTTTTTCTATTTAATTTATTTCGGTGTCAATTACCCAGATGTTGTGACGCCAGATATAATACACAATCAATCAAGAACTCACCAACAACAACTCATCTATATCACAATAGAACTCACAAGCACAACCTTCAAACATACAAGACCAGCAATAATTCAAAAAGCAACTTCAAAAAACACAAAATAACTGCCCATCAATAATATCCAAGACTGCTGTCAAAGAACTGACTCTCCACCACAGGCTCTGATCACAGACTGATTCATAAAGTCATAATTCAGAGTTACAGATCAGTCTACTTGCGAGTCGGAGTTGCGACTCACCTAACTGACACAACCCCTCGCCAAACGAGCAATTCGCTTGTTAACTATCCATTCACATCAACATAAACAACCTAACGAGCCAACAACCAAAACAGCCAGCCACTCTCTCTTACGCAATCCGAGAAAACGTTGTCAAATGGAATAAACTATTCATTCCTCTATATATAGTGAGTACATGTGTTTGTGTCCTGCACATAATTAGTAACGTAAAGGGGAAAGTGTGGCTGGGGGAATTATTTGGCAGCTGGTACGACTAAAGGTAGGTTTACACTTACGCACTTTCGTGTTGCGGGCTGTTACGGTGTGGGACCGCAAGAAACCGTTACAAAATTGACGGTGGGAAGAGAAAATGACTGTTTTTGGGCGCCGAGGCGCGGATGGTTACGAGCACCTCACGGCGTGTTCCTGCGGTGCTTAGCGGAGTGTTAAAGGGCGGTTTACACGATCAAACGGTTCGTCAAACCCGGTTGTCGAACCTGCTTGTCAAACGGTTCGAAGAGGTGTCAGACAGTCACACCAATTGTACATCAAACCTCATTGTGACTCTCGTTGTAGCAAATTTACCACCGCCTCCCTTATGCCTATCGACCAGGACGATTTGATTGCCATTGGCTTAGTGGTGGAACTAAGAAGGAAAAAAAAAACGATCAAAGTGGACGAAGGACTGGTTGCTAAAAAGAGATAAACTTTCACACCAACTAGCTTGTTGATTTGAAATTAGAGCCAGATGACTGGCGTAATTATTTGCGGATGGATGAAGAAACATACATTGATCTACTGACGCGTGTCACCCCTTTCATTAAGTACGAAGATACATCTATGAGAAAAGCCATAACTCCACATGAAAGACTGAGTGTCACTTTACGTTGTTTAGCAACAAGCAGGTCTCTTAATGATCTGAAATTTTCAGCTATCATTTCCACAACCTCTTTATCATACCAGAAACGTACAAGGTTCTTCAAAAGAACTATCAAGTTCTTTTAATATGTCCTGAAGAGCTGATATCCCCTTGCTTCTGGCTATTTTATTAGAATATTCCTTTGATTTTACTTTCCATAAGGCTGGATGATCTCTGCAAGTATGTATGAATTGTAGTAACACCTCCCTCTCGTTCCTCTTCCCATTGTTGTCCTACATATTTCCGTTTTAAGTTGATGTGGTGACTCCTTGGTTCGAAGCACAACAGTCTGAAGTTTGATGTTCGACGCGCGTTCTCACATTCGAACGGTTTGTGGACAATGAAACCTTGCCCACGAAAGTCAGACCCGAACAGACTTCTTTCGAACCGTTTGACAAACATGTTCGACAACCAAATACCCCGTTCACACGTTCGAACATCACTTCGAGCACGTTTGTCGAACCGTTTGACGTGTAAACCCCCCTTTACGGAGTTGGCGCGGTGTTATGGTCGTTGTTGCTATGCCAGGCCACGCGCTCTTGCAGCTTTGTTACTCTGTGTTGCGGAGTAATAATAACATAATTCATAAAAATAAGACAAATGAGAAGCAAATGATGGACATGTAAAGCATAGAAAGTAAGAAAATGAACATGAAAAGCATAGAAAGTAAGAAAATGGACACGAAAAGCATAGAATGTAAGAAAATGAGCATGAAAAGCATAGAATGTAAGGAAATGAGCATGAAAAGCATAGAATGTAAGAAAATGAACACGAAAAGCATAGAAAGTAAGAAAATGAACATGAAAAGCATAGAACGTAAGAAAATGAACACGAAAAGCATAGAGTAAGAAAATGAACATGAAAAGCATAGAGTAAGAAAATGAACATGAAAAGCTTAGAATGTAAGAAAATGAACATGAAAAGCTTAGAATGTAAGAAAATGAACATGAAAAGCACAGACTGTAAGAAAATGAACATGAAAAGTATAGAATGTAAGAAAATGAAATTGGGACTTGGTTTGTACCATAACATTTTCAACTGCAAATATCATATATTATCAACTGAGGTCAATATGTCTTTAGTCTATTACTGATTTTTCATTGTTCCCCTGTTAATAACTATGTCCAGTGTTAATTATTGTTTCATTATCATATTTGTATGTGTTTGTGTTCATTTGATCATGTTCTCAATATTATATTATTGTTCTTTACCTTGTATGTGATATCATTTGATGGCCATATTTATTTAATGTTACATTTCATTTTATAATTAAAGTTATTTTTCGAGTTCTATTTATTTCATATATGATATTTCATGTTAGATTTCCTGTTATATTTCTTCATGTTATTATTCTTTATGGCCATGCTTTTTCATTTTTCAATTTCATTTCACCATATCATATCATCATATATATTGTCATGGCATATGCATCAATAAGTAAAATGTAAATGACAGTCAGTATTTTAACATATTTATTACAAAAAGAAACATTATGAATGATATAAAATGTACAAAATCATTTAATATTAAGAAAATAACTAAAAAATCATTTATTATTAAAAAAATAAAATTCTCTTTCTTTTTACATTGTCGACAGGCTGTCAGAGCGCGAATGATGCCCACTTGGTCTGTCTGGTCCCTTTTATCCTCCCCAGAATGCGCGGCAACCTTCCATCCAATCGACCTATGTTTTTGTCAAAATAAGAGGTGGTTGTGGAATTATTGATATTCAGTGTAAAGCGAAGTCAATCATGTTTAGTACATTTCTAAAATGTTTAAAAGATCGTTGTTTTGGTTACCAAATTATTATTTATTATTGTAAAGTCAGAGCAACCTACCTTATAGAAAATGAATGCCAACATCAGGATTGCACTATTTTTACACCTAGTTTTTATGAAAGTATGATAAATATATTACGAAGTGCTAATAAGATGACCTCTTATCCACAGATAAAAACGAAAGTGGTATATGAACATTTAATGAAAAACAGTAAATATGTTCCAAATATCGAAAAATTGTATCCACTATTCAACTGGAAACTAATTTGGAAATATGTATATAATAAGTATATAGAAAATAAAAGTAGAGAAATTTTGTTTAAGTATGTTCATGAAGTTTTAAGTACAAATTATAGGCTAGCCATGATGAAAATAAAAGATGTTAAGGAATGTGGTTGTGGATGCATAGAAACTAATATGCATATGGTATATTTCTGTCCTTTGGTTAAGAATTTGTTGTCCTGGGTATTCGAATTGATTAGAAAATTTTGTAAATTAAAAACTAATAGCAGGTTAAGGATTTTAAAACTAGATTTTGAAGCAAACTCAAAAAGGGATGAAAATACAGCAATGGTAATAATAGCAGATTTGATTTCAAGTATATGGATGGCAAGATATTTGGAAATGAGTACTGACCAGCAAATTATTAAATATATTAAGAATTGATGTAAATATTATAGGATTTAAGTCTAATGTTACAAAAATTTTCACGGATCAGTATGTTTCTAATTTAATAACATATTTAGAAAAATAATGAATGGTAATATTATATTATACATAGATCTTATAACGTATATACAAAATTGTAAAATATAATCTTGTAAAGTAATATTTCTTAATTAAAGAAAAAAAAAAGTATTGAAGTTCACCTAAAAATAAAAAATCTACCTAGGGAGACGCCGTAATACGCCGCACGCCCTGCAACATGTGCGCACCATTTATTAATCTTGTATGAAGGTGCCGTAAGGACACTGCACGGCGCGGTAACATCACACCATAGCACTCCCTCGCGGGTGGTACTATGTCGCACCACGGGTGTGGTGCGGTGTGGCACGGCACCGTGCTGGTTCTTACTTCTTTTGTTTCGAGGCTGCGCCACACCGCATGCGGCCTCGTGCGACTTCATCAACCCACCAGATGGCGCTCAAAAATTTTAATTGATTTAAAATTCGGGCGGCGTCGCGCGGCTTTAATGGTCATCGCCTGCCCCCGCCAGCGAGGCGGTGCGCTTTTTTGTTTGTATGGTGCTTTTACGTTGCATGGAACCAGTGGTTATTCAGCAACATGACCAACGGCTTTACGTGACTTCCGAACCACGTCGAGAGTGAACTTCTATCACAAGAAACACACATCTCTCAGTCCTCAATGGAATGGCCGAGAATCGAACCCACGACCACCGAGGTGGGACGCAAACACCATACCAACCACGCCACTGAGGCGCTGCGATTACAGTGCGGTTTGTAACGGTTTCTTGCGATCCCATGCCGTGACAGCCCGCACCACGAAAGTGCGTGTAGTTGTAAACCAGTCTTAAGGCCAGCTTAATCTCAGACAACTCTCGACGTGGTTCGGAAGTCACGTAAAGCCATTGGTCCCGTTGCTGAATAACCACTGGTTCCATGCAACGTAAAAGCACCATACAAACAACTAATAAATCAGTGCGTGTTGAGCAGGAGCTCAAACAAGAGGTGTCAGTCCCAGGAGGGACATTAAAACCCAAACTTATAAACGGAATCTGAGGCTGATGGACGTGCTCAGACAGACGTCATTCTCATGGGCGAGTTTGATATCCTGCCCACCTACGAAGAGTTTTATGGATTTATATATAGAGCTGCCTAGTGTCCTTTTGGACAGGGAGAGCAAACGATATCTGCACTCTGCCATGCAGTCCAAGATACAGAGATTAGTCTCAAAGACGATATCCTCGCACTGATAAACCGCCATAGAACCGTAATTAGTTGTTAACTATTTGGTTGGCAACTACTACCTATCCACTTTTTTTTTTTCTTTTTTACTACTAAACTGCCTCCTTTTCCCTCCGTTTTCGAACGCCTCATGTCTACGACCGAAATTTTTCAACTCACTGAAACTACTGCTTAAACTATTGCCAACTTCTGTTTTGCTGTTTCTAAAACTGATAATTTTTCGTTCTTTCATCGTTCTCTACCACTAACGTTCGTTTTTTTTAATATCTTCGAGTAATGAAAAATGGTACTTTAACTCTATAGAGTTTTGTTTTTTCCGTTTTCTAAGACGATCATTATTTCGATTTCCTTACTGGCTATCCCTGACTCGCTAGTACTTGCTGCTATCGATAAAACTCACCTTTCACCTGCAAAATATTCATATGGCCTACTGGCTGCTTTATGAGCAAGAGCCCGTGCTGGCATAAGGCCAACTTAATCTCCAGCATCAACAACATAATAAATCAGTAGTACTTAGTTCTGTCCCACTGCAAAGGTGCGATCTCACAATAGACATGACGTAGTAGCCTACCAAGTCATCTCCCACTTTGTAGTTTGACAAGTTGACAACTAAAGTTACTACTAAACTAAAAACAATGAAGGCAACAGGAGGCGCTGGTGGCGCAAACCGAAAGTTGCTCGTGGGCTGACTGGGCCTGGGTCCCGGCCTTAATAACGTTTCTATTGCCTGCCACAATTGCCGACAATAATTGCGTTTGTAGAGATGTTTATTCTATTTTTGACAATAATTTTGTTGTGACAAGTGACAACCGGTAATAAAAAAGCTGCTCAGGTTCCCGCACACGATCAACTTTTCAGTACCAGTTGTTACAACAAAAATAGTCAAAAATAGAACAAACACACCTACTCTCTTTCTCGGCCTTACTACTCCCCACTTATAACTCCTATCGCCTGGCCTTTGGCCTAAACTTTATATTGCGTTCCATTCCTCTAAGTTTTCGTCTCTTCGGTGACATTAGGTTCATTGCAGCGACTAAACTTCTAAAGTAAGAATTTTACCGAAAACCTGTTATCTAATAGTTTAAGAGATCTGTACATTCTGTGAGGTGGCGCTCTTACGGTGGACCGTGGAAGCCGACTTTCATCGTGTTGTTCCAGCTGATTTTCACGAGGCAGTGAAAGGCGGCCCTACTAAGAAGTCTTTTAATTGTTGAAGGGGACATATTGGAAGGTAATGATGTTACTGACGCAAGTTTAATGTATTAAGGTTACCTAAGTTACGCCAAGTTAGTTCATCCCATGACGTACTAGCTTAGGTATGTAGCTACCTAGGTAGTAAGGTGTATACCTAGTAGTTTTTAGCCGCAGATTTTGACATTAGGTAGGTTAGTAGTCTAGTAGGTAGTAGCTAGCATACGACATATTGTCGTGTCCGTACAAAACATAACGGAATGCAAGCTAAGAAAGTTCAGTTCCTTAGTGCTTTGAGACTACCTACCTAGCTAGCCTATTATAGCCTATACCTAGGTAGTGCCTAGCTATCTAGAGTCTAGCCTAGCCATTTGTTGACTCGTAGTACCTACTTACTAGAGGCTATGTATTAGCGTAACCTAGACTAGGCCTATGTACAGCAAATCTTATGAATTTCGTGCAGAGGCAGAACTTCCCAGAACTTTATCGGGGGAGCCAGTTGGTAGGCTAATCTGGGGGATTGAGAGAGTGGAGAATGCAGCCAGCTGTGAGCCGTGTAGGTAGCTAGGAGTGAGAAATCCGACCATGGGAGCCAGTGAATAGGTACCCGTGGTACCCCAGTTTGCTAGGGAAGAAAATGCAAATTGAAAACCACATGTACCTACTGAGTAGACTGCATTTGTGGTTTTTTGGGTGGAGTGGAAACTGCCTGAAATGTAGGCTGTACCTTAATCAGAATGGTTAATCTAAGTAATCGAGACAGCCAGTATTTAGCAACGATTTGCAGTTTCCTATAGCATTTTGGTAGCTTATTAACAATTGAACATTAGTTTTTTCTGGTCAGCTGTAGTTAACTGAGAATTTACCTTTGAACTCTATCCTACGGGAAGGGGGACCAATGGGAATGCGGTTTTTTGGGTAAGGTAAAACACTTGGGGGAAGGTTTTCCTGTATTATTTTATTTCCTCTTATTTATGACATTTGAAACACGAAATACAATCAGAAATAAGCGATAAACAAGTTGACAGTGGAGCCGTTTCATAGGCAAAATCCACCTAGGGTAAACAACCGCAGTCGATCCATCGTCATCGCGTGTCTCAACCTTATTCACTTGATATTTAATTGGTGAAACAAGAACACAATTACATCTTTAAGCCTACCATTCAAAAGGTTGAAGGTTTGTGAACATAATGTGATATATGAAAGCCCCATACGAACTAAAATAAGCATGTGAGCTCTTCGTAAGTTATGTTTTCATGGCAGTTTTGAAATCCAATATGGCGGCAACCTCGTGACTTGCCGTTCGTAACCACAGACAATCCACCATCTTTCCCAGCCTTCCCAGCACTCATTTGAACAATGTTGCCATATATTTATTGATCTTACTCAAGATTGCAGTTGTAATCAGCACAATAAAACAACATTTTGTTGCCTATATTAGTGAAAGTTTGCAACTTTTTATTCCTGGGGTCATGGTTTGAACTGAATTCATTTTTACCTTGTAATCAGTGGTTTTATCCTTACTGCCATCACAACTGAAACTCCACAGTGCTTATTTGATTGTTATTATACACATTTTGGTCTTAATTCACTCCACATTGCACTTGAACCACGTTGCTGTTCCTGATTCCTAAGAACTCACTTCACAAACTGTTATATATACCTAACTGTGAGCAGCAGACGACGACACTGCAAAGTTTTATTCCCTTAGTTGTTTGCTTTACTCATTATTTAGTTCAACTTTACTTTATTTCAAAATGTTTTATTTAATTCATGTCTATTACCCCTTTTTTGCAACCAAATTACCCCGAAAAATTACAGATATTTCCAAAGTAGATACAATCCAATGTTTTCAAGCTTGTCGTACATCTTGCTGCCGAAAACCATAGCGGAGCAGAATACGGATAAGTGGATTATATATATACGTATATATATATATTTTTTGCTAACTTTTCGTTGATTTAAGTCTATATTAGTATTTTAATTTTTTAAATAACTGTATGCCAGAAATAAATGTAACCTTTAATGTTTGCATGCTAAGAATGGCAAAATCATCGTTGCCACATTAGTGGAGCTTCACACATACGTTGATGCATTATTATAAACTTTCCATGAATTCTAGTTGTCATAGTAATGCAATAATGATAAAATTGCTTTAATATTTGTGTATATACTTTCAATACATAGGCTAATTTCACCAATTTCCATGTTTTGTGTAAGTCTTATACCCAGTTTGGAGGGTGAACACACCAATTGGCAACACAGAGAGAGAGAGAGAGAGAGAGAGAGAGAGAGAGAGAGAGAGAGAGAGAGAGAGAGAGAGAGAGAGAGAAGGCGAAGGAAAGAAGAAGGACAGGGTTGGTGGTGGAGGGGTTTTTAGGCTTATTGAGTTACGTTAACTAATTACCCTGTAACTGCGAAAGTAAGAGGAATTTTGACTCAATATTTCGTATACGTATTCTCAATTGCCATATGAAGTTCCATGAATTTTTTCATGACTTTGCATTTTTCGCCCTATACCCCCGTATATAAGGGTTCCGGCCGGCCCCCTTAATCAACTCAGTGGTGTGGTAAAACTAAGATATACTAAACTAAACGTTGTTTGCTTACCCAGCTCCCTCAAGAGGAAAAGTTGCATCTCGCATATGGTGTGCAGTTCTAGAGGTAAGAAGGATGTGAGAGTGGCTGGTCTCTCCTTTCCCCTCTTCTTCGTCCTACTTCTCCTCCTTCAGGTTGAGAATAGGACTTGAATTTACACTTGCTGGTTGGGCATTTGATGCTGTAAACCAACACATCGAGTTTCCTTTCTATTTTTCTCATGCCATCCCGTAATCTGAAACCTGGGCCGAAAGGCAAATTGGGATTGTTTACATCTGGCCAGGCGGGTCTCCCCACCTACTAGACGGTAGTTACTGCCTAACTACCATGTTCAAGAATTTTAACGGCTGTGTTCCAGCTTTGTCATAAGTAATTCCTATTGTAAAGTTTGTAAAGTTAGGAAAAATTCAATTCACTTAAAAATTGTGATTTTATCGTAAAAATTTCAATTTTAATAGTTTTATCACAAAAGCATTCAGTTATTAAAACGTGCTGTACAAAAAGCTGTGAATCTGGAAATGCAAACAGGTGGGGGTCGACTGTATAACATATAGATCAGCTGATTTCAGATGCAATACGTATGGTACTTTGGATAAATGTGGCTGTGCAAACTGGATTTCCCCTCCCCCCTGGTGTTTCTTAATGTAGATCTTGTAGGATGCTGAGACTTTGGAGGCATAAATTGGTGCACTGTGCCAAAAACACTTTCAGTTCATAGAAGTCCCCGAATATGTAATTATATTACTCCTTACTGTGCTGTGTATTTTTGATACTCATAGTTTTTGGATAAATGAAACTTGATAGTGTTGGTTGTGTGACATTTACATTTTCTGGTTAGCTTTACCTAGTTGCTAGTAAATTAAAGAAGTTAGACATTCTTAATGTGAATTTGTTTAATTTTCCTATTGGAAATATTTGATTGCTCATTACTTACTTTTCTTTGCCAGATGTCAAGGAAGAAACTGGAAGAACTTCTGGTCATTGAGTCAAATATTCAGAAACTTTGGGATGAAGAGAAAATATTTGAAGAAGATGCCCCTCCACTAGTGGATGCTGAGGGCGATGAGACGTTCCTTGCTTGCTTTCCTTACCCTTATATGAATGGACGTCTTCATTTAGGCCACACATTCACGCTTACTAAGAGTGAGGTATGCTCATTTCATTCTGTCCTTGACAGTTATTTCCACCATGAGATAATCTTGAAACTTTGTAAATTAAGTTTTTATACAAAATGCAACTTATCCTGTAATTAATTAGCTAAGAGTCTACTCAACAGCAGCTTGAATTTTGAAGTTAGCAGTAGCAAATCTTTTGCTTTTAGGTAGGTGACAAGGCCCCACCCATTTCAGGGTATGAGAGAGGAACAACTCTGCTAACAGGTCAGTTTGTTTTTGCCACTTGTTAGGTCCACACACGATGTTGACTAAGCTGCTGAATTTTGGATTGTTCCTACACGGTGTACAAACCATTGGTCCTTTACAAATAGAAATCTACTTAAGGTGGAGCCTGGACGCGGCCGCAGAACTAGGCAATGCAGTAGTTATCTACCGTCCAGATGTTGGTTATGCCAATACCGGGGTTGAGCATTCTATTTGCCTTCGGCCGTCGTTGTGTTAGCACGCACCTCTGCGCTCTCTGCCCGACTTTCTACTGGACTTCGCTTTTTCCTGGTGGGAAATTTCCAGTTTTTTTGTTCTTCGTTTGCTGTTTTTGACGGTTTGCTTGAGTTTTCAAATGGATTCTCAGCAATCCCTTAATCTGCAGCCCTTGTTACCGTTTACTTCCTTAGGTGTTGCCCGTGGGTAGACAGCAAGAAGTGTAACAGAATTCGCTCCTTGGTTGAAGTAGATTCTCATACGGTTTGTGCTTCGTGCCGAGGAGTTGATTGTGATGGCGTAATAACATCTACAGTGTGTTGTTCATGGTCTGCTGCTCAGTGGGAGAAGTTCGCTGGCAGGAGGCGCTACGTCAGGAGACCAAAAGCCATGGCAGGGAGTGTTTCACCCCCTTCCACTCTAGTACCGCCAGAAATTGGATGAGCCTGCTCAGAACCTTAAGGGGACCACCAATTTTTTTTTGGGGGGGAAGTTATCGAAATATTGCCTGGAGCAATTATGTTTTGCTACCCTTTTATAAGTCACCTAATGGAAAGTAATTACAAGAAGTTTCATAAATTTCCATCCATTAGTTTTTTATATTAATTTTTTCCCCGATATTTAGATGCATTGCTTTAAAACCCTAAGACTTCCTTAGTTTTCAGCTAAATTTTAATAACTAAAGCAATTAATACTCACAAAGAGTTGCTCTATCCAATTCTTTCAATGTAGAATTTATCAACGATCTCAATGGATTTTGAATTTTGAAAATCGGACAACAAATAAAAAAGCCTTAGGGTTTTAAAGCGACCCATATGCTGAAAAAAATAGCTTTGAGATATTGTGTGTTAAAGTTTGCATAATGAAATTCTCAGTGAAAACTGCATAGGCAGCAATATAAAAATTTACCTAAGCTTGATTTTCTTATTCTAATGGCATACTTCTATGGTATCTGGTGCCCCCACTTTAAAAAAGTGATATTAAACCCCCCCAAGGGGGTGAGTATCATGAGGCACCATCTCACTCATTGTCTTTCTTTCAGCCTTTCCCTAGCTAATGCACGCTTTCTTGAATACTTCTTCCTTGTCATTTTGATGAATAAACGAGAAAAAAGCACTTATAAGCTAAAGAGTACTTGGCAATCCACTCGGCTCAGAGTAACGATCCGTTTATGTCAAAGGTATGTAGGATACTGCCGACTAAGGAATGTTGTTTGTGCTGCTGCTCCTGCCTCTCCGCTTCAGAAATCGTAGGGATGGGAAAAATGTTGTATGACAAATATGATTACCTATGGAAAATTTATGTAAAATGCAATGGAACAAAGGATATCAAAACATCATATTTTTCATGATATTTTCATTGCGGATACTTACACAAAAAATTATTTTTGACCCACTTAGAGGTTAGCTACAGCACTAATATTTTACGTCTGGCTGTGGCACACATCAGTGTTACCGGAAATGAGTAAAACTCTATTTCGCCCACTGACCACAAAATTGCCGTATTTAAGGCCCCCAAGTGAAGCAGTCCCCTTAACTTTTATTGAACAGTTCATTTCGCTGGGTAGACTTCATATGGGAATCCTTCAGTTTCACCTTCGGTCCTAGTGGAACAAAAATGTTCTTGGATGACTTCATGCTTCCGATTTCACTATAAGTCAAACAGCATCTGCTTTAGTGAAGATCAGAGAGAAGACTACCAGAAGGAAAGTTGCTTTCCCCCCTCTGAACCCAAAACTCAACTTGTTTGCAGATGGCTTGACACATCAACCAGAAAGAGCTTGTCTGCAATCAGTCTGGGCTTACAAGTTTTTGGTCCAGAATCCCGAGGTCTGATAGTGGTAGTAAACTCAGACAACACAACCGGTTTCTTGTACATTTCTAAGCTAGGAGTGACCCACTCTTTCTCTCTGTGAGGCAGCGAGAGACCTTCTCCTTTGAGCCCACTCGAATTACCCAAAGCTAGTGACAAGGTTCGTGCAAGGCAGGATGAATGTTTTAGCAGACCAACTCAGTCGTCACAATCAGGTCATTCCTGCAGCATGTACTCTGGATCCAGTGGTCTGCCTAGATCTTTGGAAGTTGTGGGGAAGACCGATGATCGACTTGTTTGCAACTGCCAGAAATCTATCAACTTCCACATTTTTGCTCTCCAGTGCCGGACCCAGCAGCATGGGCAGTGGATGCCTTGCTTCTTGACTGGTCGCACTAGGAACTTTATGCCATTCCACCCCAAAAGTTCCAGTCACACGAGAATGTGTCAATGATCCTCATAGCTCCTTTCTGACCTCTCAGGGTTCCCGGACTTGCTAAGTCTCCCAGGTTACTCCCCCAAAAGGTGAAAACTGCTCTGACAACCACACATGCTAAGTTTCCGCCAAGGATTATCTATGCTGGCTGTGACAGGATTCAAACTGTTGTCTGACTCCTCAGAGCAAAGGGTTTTTCATGAGCAGCTGCAAAGTCGTTCTCGAAATATAGAAGAAAGTCATCCTCCGTCTACCATTACAAGTGGAACATTTTCCGATCTTGGTGTAGAAGAAATTAGGTCTTCTCAAACATCTGTGACAGATCGCCGATTTTCTTCTGTACCTAAGGATGTCTAGAGGATTGTCTTCTACAGTCAGAGGATATAGGGCTATGCTAAGCTCTGTATTAAGGCACAGAGGATTAGATTTGTCTTCGAATCTGGACTTATCAGACTTGATTAAGTCTTTTGATACCTGCAAATGTAAGGGCACTCGGTAGGTATTGTGAAATTTGGATGTAGTCCTGAAATGGCTGCCTGGTCCTCCTTTTGAACCTCTAGCTTCTGCCTCACTTAGGAATTTGACTAGAAAGATACTTCCTGATTGCCTTAGCCTTGACCAAGAGTGATTGAAATTCAAGCCATAGATAAGAGAGTTGGTTTCTCTAATGGAG
This sequence comes from Macrobrachium nipponense, assembly GCF_015104395.2. Lineage (NCBI taxonomy): Eukaryota > Metazoa > Arthropoda > Malacostraca > Decapoda > Palaemonidae > Macrobrachium > Macrobrachium nipponense. The sequence continues at coordinate 36,265,284 of NC_087200.1, forward strand.
ATGCTTTCGTCTCGTTTACTTTAGGCTTCCTCACTAAGAATGAAAATCTTATGAAACCTTGGCCTCGTTCTTTTACTATCAAGAACTTTTCTAGTATAGTAGGAGTGGAAGATGAAGAGAGAAGAGACTGTCCAGTGAGGGCTCTGAAGTTTTACATTCACAGGACTGAAAACATTTAAGGACCTTCCAATAGCATGTGGTGGTCTGTTAAGGACCCATCACGTCCTCTCACTAAGAACGCCCTTTCATTCTTTCTGAGAGACCTCATTCAGGATTCCCACTCTCAGTTAGTAGTGGAGGCTCTACATTTAGAGCAGTGGCTACATCTCTGGCCTTCAGATATAATCTTTCGTTGGCTTCCATTCTCCAGTCCACTTACTGGAAATGTAAGTCAATCATTGCAAATCGTTATTTTGAAGAAGTGGAAACTATTTTTAATGAATGCAGTACCTTGGGTCTGTTTGTGGTGGCTGGCATGGTAATGGGAGAAGCAGCATAGGAAGCATTCTTTCCTACTTTGCTCTTCACCTTGAAAATCGGTGTTGAGTCCTTGGGGAGTCTGGGGCTAATGTACTTGGTACTGGATACCCTCCAGAATTGTTGGTAGGGTGGTGGTTTTTAATATTTGGTGTAGGTAGTTTTGTCGGTATCCTGGCTTTATGTTGTTCGTGTTACTGTGCCTAGGGCAGGGGCAATGTCTGTGCTTTACTAGTGCTTGGTGAATTCCTTGCTGTAAGGTCCCCACTCTGTAGTAGGTGACCCTGGCCTAACACCACACCTCTACTAAGTTCAGAGTAGCTGTGCCAGAGGCAGTTTTGTCTGCTATAGCTCTCTTAACAGGTAAGGAAACTAAGAATTGATAATGCTGCAAGATTTTTCTATTTGCATGTTTTTATCAATTTCCTTTTCGGAGCTGAATGACATTACAGGTCCCAGTGCTTGGCCTTTGGCCTAAATACTACTATATGCAATACAATTCAAAATTCAAGCTGCCATTGAGTAGAAACTTAGCTAAGTAATTACTATAGAATTTCATTTTATCATCCGAATGTAATTTTTATTTTAAGCAATTCTTAAGGTCAGGTTTTGTCTTTTTATTTCGATATAGTATATAATTGATTTGAGGCAATATTGTATATTTGAGTTTTTTAATCTTGACATTTGTAATACATACTTAATTACATAACAGAATTATAGGATATTGTCACCCCTCCACCATGTTTTTTTAACTAATTGTCTTATGGTAATTACAGTTTGCTGTTGGCTTCCAGAGGATGAAGGGAAAGAAATGCCTCTTTCCATTTGGATTGCACTGCACAGGTATTTATATTTTTTCATACACATTATTATTAATTATACAGTGGTACCTCGACATACGAAAGGCTCAACTTACGAAAAACTCGAGATACGAAAGCCAATACGAAAAATTTAACGGCTCTACATACGAAAAGTTTTCAAGATATGAAAGGTTTCTGAAAGTCCGAGCTTCGCCCAGATAACAATTTTGAAAATCGCGCTGCGCACTGCCATCTTAGTACTAGTAGACTCGCCACCATCCTCCTGCTCTCCCATTGGTTCCTGATGCTAGTTGCGGCCATGAAATCCTTCTCTCCTATTGGCCAGCGTCCCTCCCATCATGCATCTACTATGTACACGTGGTGGCGTGGCTCGGCCACTCGGTACCAGCATTGTTATAGTACGCATGCGGTATTTGTTTTCGGGATCGTCAATGTGTACATAAAATTAAAAAAAAAAAGTGACCAAGATCTCTCACATGGGACAAGTGATCAAGGTCTCTCTCATGGGATAACTGGAAACTTTGCAAGGTTGGTAGAATCTCCACTCCCTGCTGAATAGAGGGTGTAGACCAATCATTTACAACATGCATACCAGTATGTATACGTATAATCAAGGCACTTCAGTTTATGTTGAAGGTCAGCAGCCGAACATTCAGTACCCAAATCAGTTGCAGAGAGAGCATTTGGTTGAACAGGGTTTTGATGGACACCAGGGCCAACAGAGTCATGAGGTGCAAAAAAAGAACCAAGTGGTAAAAAACAAAGTTGAAATTCTGTAAAAAAAAAAAAAAAAAAAAAAAAAAAACTCTACGTAAAGTAAAAGAAAGTAAAAAGTGCAATCATTTGTAGAAAACACCCCACGAAAAGGCTCACACAGGAACATTGTGAAAAGTAGGCAGAAGCAATCTTCCTTGGATAGTTACGTATGTAGTATGTACATATATATTTTTTAAAATTTACATACGTACATATGTACAAAAGAAAAAAAAAACAGCAGAAATGAAAGCCGCTTTTCATAAAGTGCAAACATTTGTAGAAGACACCCCCCGAAAAGGCTCACACAGGAACATTGTGAAAAGTAGGCAGAAGCAATCTTCCTTGGATAGTTACGTATGTACGTAGCCTCACTCGAAAGGTAAGCTTCCACATTTTACGTACAGTATATTTCTTGTTACCATGTACACTAATATACACTTTATATACAGGTTATATTTTGCATTTTTTTATTAATTTAGGTATTGAATGGTCCAAATTGTTGTAGTATTTCATTGTTTATAGGTCAATTTAGCTTTATTATGAAATTTACTGGGGTGTTTTTGGAGGGCTTGGAACAGATTAGCCATTTTACATGTAAAATGTTGGTCCAAGATATGAAAAACCTCATGCCTACGAAGGGCGCCTCGGAACGGATTAATTTCGTATCTCGAGGTACTACTGTATGTTGTAAATACTTACTTCTATAGACTATTATTATTATTATTATTATTATTATTATTATTATTATTATTATTATTATTATTGTTATTATTATTATTATTATTACAGTAGACCCTTGACTCACGAACACAATCCGTTCCTAGACCTTAGGTCGTGTTCCAAATGTTCGTGACTCGGAGCTAATTTCCCCATAAGGTTTAATGGGAATAATATTTAATTTGGTTCTCGACCCCTACGAACCAATATATATTATGTATATTTTGCCTTATTTTACACAGATAATGTAAAAGTCAGTGTAAAAAACCTTAATATATCTAATAATATAATTTAAAATGGTAAACTAACACTATAAAAACGTTTGTAAAGTGAACACTTACTATGACTGGCGAGACTTCTGGCTTGACGGACAAGAGAAGAGGAGGGTGGTGGGTGGGGAGGAGGTTATTGTGCGGAAGGAGACCCTCCCCCATCCAGGTCGGGGAGATCTCGTTCGGAGATTCAACTCTTCTAGGTTTTTTTGGTGAACGTTTAATCACAAACTATCCAATGTCTGTTGCCTTTTCCTCCTTCCTTGCATAACTTTTCTGAAATGGCTCATTAAATTTTCATTGAGCATATTCACGATCCTGTTCGTAACAATTTTGTCCGGATGATGCAATTCAAGGAAGCACTGGACATCATTCCACTTTTCCAATGCGGCTTTTATCACATCACTTGCGATATCGGTCACGCGAACACCACGTTCAAACTTTTCTATAATTTCTTTCTTTATTTCAATGGTTATCTTCCTCTGCACCCTCTTCTCACCATCACTCTTCACCTTTCTTACTTTCACCACCACTCTTCACTTTCTAGGGCCCATTATTTTGAAGAAAATCACAAGTTTTAGCGCAAAAAATGCTAAGAGAATTGACGAACGTCTTGTACACAATGAGATGAGACAAAGAGCGATGCGTGGGTGACGCCGTGTGGGTCGGCTGGAGGATGGCTGTTCCCATGGCAACTCAAACGCTCTCACGTTGTGCTGGGCGATTTCGCGCATTTTTCAAATGTTTGTGTCTAAAAATTAGTTTGTGAAACAAAGTGAAATTGTTATTTTCCAGAAATTTCCAGCATTTTTCAAATGTTTTCATGTCTCAAAATTAGTTCATGACCCAAACAGAATTTTTATTTTCCGCATTTTTTTTGTTCGTATCTCAAAGTTAGTTCGTAGGTCAAGGGTGAAATTTTACCTATAAATTTTGGTGGTGGGGATCGAGTTTTGTACGTTGGGTCAATGCGTTCGTGAGTCAAGGGTCTACTGTATTATTATTTTTTTTTATGTGTGTAATTTATCACAGTCCTCCAATTCGACTGGTGGTATTTATAGTGTGGGGTTCTGGGTTGCATCCTGCCTCCTTAGGAGTACATCACTTTTCTTACTATGTGCGCCGTTTCTAGGATCCACACTCTCTGCATGAGTCCTGGAGCTACATCAGCCTCTAGTTTTTGTAGATTCCTTTTCAGGGGGTTCTAAGGCTTCATGGGGGGTTTGCAGTGTCTGGTACGCACCCAATGGAAATAAGGGGGTCCAGTTGTATTTCCAATCCTGTGCGGAATTCTTTTCCAAGACAGTCGTAAGCAAAGTATGCAAATGTTTACCAAGTTATTTTTGTTTTTTCAATAATTTTTCAGTTTTTAATTTTTGTTTGTTTTCCAATAATTTTTCATTTTATTTGATAAAATTATAATTATTCAGCTCACAATATCATAACAGTTAAGAAGCTAAAATCAGTAACAAATTCTGAGTATTTAACTGGTAAAATTTATTAGACTTATTGGGATTCGGAGGAGCAGCACATTCCCTCATGAATCTCAAGTCAAACTGATCTCTCTCTATCCTGTAGTTAGCTACTAGAGTTGCTGTGTAAGAGTTGCTATAAGTCATTTATGACCCTCCATTGAAGTGATTTGATATTTTTCCTTTAAAATTTGTTCAAACTGTTTGGCACAAAATAGATGTTTGTTGATGTCAGCCGCTTACAAACAGTTAAGGCCTCCGGTATTTTGAGCCTCGTCTGGCCTTGGTATTGTTCTGGGAAGTTAAATACTTTGATGAACTATTGCCTGGTGGGTCTAGAATCATGTTAGTGCAAGTGATGGAAGACGAATAGCCCTGTTTTGTGGATGTGGCGTGAGATCCTCCTAAGAGTCATGCAAAGTGATCATATCAACAGAGAAATAAAGGCGTCTTGGAATATGGTTATTACAACTGTAAGCAAGTTTGCCATGTCCTTCAGGTTGGAACCTGGCATTAGTTGCGTTGATACTGCCTCAGGCTAAGATGAAGTATCAGATTATACTAAAAAAATATATTCAAACTACTACGTAGTTCCTGCTTTCACTTTTAATCCTAAGAAATTTTTTTTCATCAATGCTTCATAGAAGAATAAAATTAGAAACCGTGGAACCTTGGTTTTTGTATGTAATATGTTCCAGGACCTCCCATGAAATCTGATACAAGAAAACCGAAACAATAATTCCCATAAGGAATAATGTAAAAACAATTGATGCATTCCAGACCCTCAAAAATGTTAACAAAAAATACAATTTATAGGGAATAAAATCAGTTTTACATGCAGAAAACAGTGAGAAATATAAATGACTATTGAAATGAATAAATGAACATTTAACATAACTTACCTTTATGGGAAACTCCTGTTAGTGTATGGAAGACAGAGAGGAGGGGAGGGGAGGGTAGGGGAGGAGGAGAGGTTATTGTTTGGAAGGGGAATTGGCCTCCAGAAGGGCTTCAGGTATCAAGGACCTATCTGGGGTTACTACTTTTTGTTTTTACTGGCACTATCTGAGATTACTTCCCCTCTTCGTTTTTTACTGGCACTAAGACTAGCTTGATAGTTACTGGACCCCTGTTGCACAACAAAACTGTCCAGAGAGCTGTGTTTCTGGCGTTTCTTTAAAATTTGCCTAAAGTTAAACATAGCATTGTCATTAAACATGTTGGAGGCACAGATTACTTCTTTGTTGCGATGATAATTCTCCACAATTTTTTACATCCCACTTTGCAAACTTGTCCCTAATCCCTGAAGTAGGCACATTATGTATGCCCATTCATTTTCTGAATTTTTCAAACTAGCCTCTGCTGGCTTTAAATTCACTAACAGCAGGGCTTGTTGTAGGCATTTTCTCACCGAGATTGGCATGCAACCTCCTTCAACACTGCTACTATAACTGATTCACTTAACGTAGATTCTCGGATGAACCTTATTCTTACGAGACGTTTGTTTAGTGGCCGCTGATTGGCTGGTACCGGGAGGTAGGCAGCTCCCAGCCAATCAGCGGCCGCCAAACTAACGTCTCGTAGGCATAGGGATCATCCAAGAATCTACCTTAAGTGAACCAGTTATAGTTCTTTCTTAAATTTTATAGTGTTTCTCACGTTTTTCACAGAAGCTAGCACTTGGAACTTTCTTTGGCCCCATGATGGCGTATTTAGCAGTTGCACTTGAATAAAAGAGCACAAAAACAATGAACACAAAAGCAGAATTGGTCATAAAAGATGGGATGCTTTCTTTGGGTGTTCGATACGGGGCCTGGTTACACACTGGGCCCCGGATGGAGTGTTTCTTGGTGTACAAAAACTGAGGAAACATGATAACTGAGAAAAAATTACGTAGAAAAAAGTCTACGAAAACCTAAACCTACAAAAAGAGGGGCGTATGAAAGCCAAGTTTTGACTGTTTTATTGTTTGATTTTCCTAAATTTTATCTAATATTGTAATCTTTATTCAGAAACTGGGAAAATTGTCATTGATTTTACCACATTTATGTAATTTTTAGTAAGAGAAAATGTGAAGATTGTGTTAATCATGTTTTTATGTATTTTCTCTTAAACAGTTTTGATATAAAGATAGTTTGTTGGTTTTACATTTTGTACTTTCACTTCTAGCTCATGTGGTCAAATACTATGCGAGGTTGTTGTCTTTTATTTTGTACTTTCACTTCTAGTTCATGTGGTCAAATACTATGCAAGGTTGTCTTTTATTTTGTACTTTTCACTCTTATTTCATGTGGTCACACACTGTGTGATAAATTTGGAGTCCATTGTTCATGTGGTCAGATACCAGTGTGTGGTTTAGAGTTCATGTTATATATTTTCTCATTTTCATAACTTATCTAGTTCTTGGCTGATTTCATGAATTATGTATTCTTGGCAGGGTGATATGCAAAAGAATTTTTCAAATGTATACAGTCTGCAACCAGTGATCATGGTTAAAATAGTACATGCATTATTTCAACAGGCATGCCTATTAAGGCAAGTGCTGATAAACTGAAGAGAGAGTTGGCAGATTTTGGCTACCCACCAGAATTCCCAGAGGAAGAGGATATTCAAGAAACTTCACAACCCCAGGAAGTTACCATCAAGGACAAAGCCAAGGGAAAAAAAGTGAGAAACGAATTGTAATTTCAGATTTTATGTATGTAACATACCAAGTAATTATATTGTCTGAAGTTTCACTCGCCAGCAGCTTAAATTTTGAAATTTGCAGTAACTCTAGTGTATGTTGGTCAATTAGCCCTAGCCACTTTCACTGTAAGGAAGGAACAATGCAGCTGAAAGTTATCACTGGTTTTCTGCCAGCTGTTGACTGAAGTTCAGTTGTGGGTGGTCAGCTTGATTTGATTTGATGATGTATTGGCAGCCTTTGGCTTTGTGTTTTGTAAAATTTTCCGTATATTCTTTGGTAACGACTTTATAACCAGAATTGACTTATAGTATTGACTTTTAGTTTAGTTGATTTGTTATGTCTGACTCAAGTGCAACTAGCTTACGGTGTGACTAATGAAAGCCAAGTATGATTCACTCACTGTGTGTATGGAATATAGAGAACAGGTGTGCTCCATTACTTTGACCTGCAATGATTGTTCTGACTTGGATGCAAAAAAAAATGGTATTAGAATCACATTTAAATAAATTAGACAAGGACAGGAAACATAAATTGGCTGCAAGAGCCAAGAGTAAAAAGTGGGAATAAGACTTTAGATAGTTCTGTTAAGTCTTTAACTAATCAACCTGCTTCTTTGCCCAGCCCCTTTGCTTTGGACCCCGACCCCCTTGCAAGCCTCGAGTCCAAAATGGATCGTAATTTTCACCAGAAAGTTGGTCCAATAGTGGAAACAGTGGCCCAATTGGGTGAATCAGTGAAAGTCGCTACGGACAAAGTGGATAGTAAGTGTGTTAATGAAGCGACAGTCTGGGTAGGTGTCTGTTCACCCTGCTGATGCTCCTAGGCAAGGGTCACTGGCGTACTCCCCTACACATGTGAGGCCAGTGGGTTCTGCCCATGAACAGGTGCCCCCTTGGTCAGACATGTTGTAGCATCCCAGGTTGTAACTTCGGATGGCTGTTGGAAAGACATCCAGATGGAAATGAGTCAACTGTCCTCTAGTTCTGAATCTTCCAGTCCAGAGTGGAAGTGCCGGTGTCGCTATGGTGGTGAATCACAGCCACTGAAAAGGCCTGCAGTAGACTGTGTTCGCTCTCAAGCAGCGCTGTGCAATCATTTTAGGGATCCCTTGCTACCATCATGTAGTTTTGGGAATCTTCTGCCAGATGGTAAGTGCTAACGCCAGGGCATTTTTCGTCGAAGAAACATAGTTCTAGGAACAACCTTTCATTGACGCGTGAGCTTCCACATGCCCTTGAGCGCTCAGTAGTGACTGAGAACTTGACCTGAGCTCCCATTTGCACCCATGCTGAGTTTGGCGATGGATCTCCCTCGGGTGCCAGAGCGCCCATTAGCACCCCAGCACTTTTTAGTGCCTGATTACTCTCATTCACCTGATCATGTTACAGTTGAATGCACCAATCAGTCTAGGGAGCACTTGCCATGGTCTCAGACGGTTTTGGCGCCAGACACCATGCGTTGGTGCCAGCCGCTTCAGCTTTGCTTCCTTGTCCTTCACTTCCTGCTGATGACAATGTGGATGCATCATAAGCCCTGATTCAGTAACAGCTTCCCGCCATCATGAATTTACTTAAGAAGGAGCTCTCAACAGCAGTGCACATGGCTCTTCAAACAGATGTGGACTCACACTTAACACTGATCTCCTAGGAGAGTGACATTGGCAAAGTAGATCAAAATTCTACACCTTCGGCTTATGCAGCCTTGTTGAATTATTTGCTGCAAGCGTTCCTGGGGTTTTCCCTGGCTTTGATTTTCTGTGGCTGTGACTCCACTAAACTTTAAGGGATTGTGCTCTCATCCTCTGCTAGGAAGGCAGTTAATGATTTTGAGAGCTGCCTCAGAGTAGAGAGAGCAAGGAAAGTCGTCTTTTGTGTAACTCCCTCCCCCCCCTTTTTTTTAAGTACATTGGAGATACATTGTGTATGTTACCAGGTAAGCTCCTTCTCTGGGAGTGGCTGCCTTGTCCCAGGGAGACTTCTCTGGGCTCATTGACTTCTTGAATGTCAGTCTTCGCCGTGCTTAAGTGATGTTCTCCGATATTGAATTAGATAACTTTCTTAAGAATTTATTCAAGATTTTTAAATTTATAAGTTTTCTAGATTGGTCTTTTGGGGCTTTAACTAGAAAGATTAAGGGGACGCTGACTCCATACATCCCATTATAAAGTAAGGGCTTCATTCTACCTTATGTCTGAAGGGATTCGCTTCAAATTTTGATCACCAATAATACAACTAACCTGAAAAAATACAAGTTAGGAAATTAAGAAATTTGACCTCGTAAGTTAATATTTTTTATGTTTGCAACTTGCCAAGTAGTTACATAGCTATACATAGTTTCTAAATCTGTCAACAGCTAGAATTCTTGAAATTCATGGTAGTGCTAGTTTGTTTTGGTCAGGGGAGAGAGGAACCAACACCACACGAACTTCAGTTGTTTTTGTTGGCTGGTGCTGTTTAACACAGTTCAGCAGCAGTGGAATTTTTGGAATTGATTTAGCGTCTCTATTTGTTTGGAGTTATTTGGTGAAGTACTCTTAAATCTAAGTACTCTTAAATCTTGGTAGCCATTTCGGTGACATTTAGCTATTTAGGAACTCCTATAAAATGCTGTATATTTCCACGCATTAGACAACCTTTAAATCCTAAAATTCATCCCTAAAAATTGGAGGTCACCTTATACTACAATTCTAAAAATCAAACCTTGAATTCCAAGATGTGTATCGGTAGGCTAGTATTGGCCTTGGTGGTATAGCCCCCATCCTCCCGCTCTCCCATTGGTTCCCGATGCTAGTCACTGCGGTAAGATCCTGCTCTCCTATTGATCAGCATCTGTCCCATCATGCCTCTATGTAAAGGCGTTCCTTGACCATTTTTTGCAGCAGCGTTATCGTAAACACCTGGAATTCGTTTGTTCACATATATTTCGTTTGTTAACGTAAATTCGTGTTAGTGATTTCGCTTTCGTTGTACTGTAAGTTACTTTATCATGTTGTGTGTAAGCTTAATTATTTACGTTATTAGCCATGGGTCCCAAGAATGTTCCTGAAGTTCATGGCAAGAAGAAGATGCTTTCTATGGAGACGAAGAGAAGGTAATCAAGTAGTGTTAATGTTTTCTGCCATTTGTTAATGTGTTTCGTAAAGCTTAGTATTAATGTTTTCTTCCATTTGTTAATGTGTTTTGTAAAGCTTAGTGTTAATGTTTTCTGCCATTTTTTAATGTGTTTCGTGAAGTTAAGTGTTCACGTTTTCTGCCATTTGTCCTCCTCCTCTATTGTCACTTTCAGACATTGCCCCACTTGAAAGGTAAGGTTCCACATTTTATTACATACATACGTACATGTACGTACAGTTTTTCTTGCACCCTGTAGTCTAATACACTTTATTTACAGGCACAGTAATGGTTAGGTTAGGTATTGAATGGTTCAAATTGTTGTATTTCATTGTTTATTGGTCAATTTAGCTTTATTATAAAACTAGCTGGTTACCCGCCCTATGGCTGGGTCCCAACTAGATTGGTCCGTGTAACCCAGAGCATAATTTATGAAAAGAAAATGGATAAATCAAGCCACAATTGAATACAGTACCACAACTTTAATTGTGAGGAATGCAAATCTGACAAAACAAACCTCCTTGAAAATGAATATCAAAATAAAGTATCTTAAACATGTATGGAAAGAAAAATTCTTGGTGTTGGCAGAGAGATTCCAATTCACCGGAGAGCCTTTTGGTTGACTATGTTCTTTGTTTTGCCCTCCGGTGACAAAATAAACAGACGTTCTGGAGAGTCCACTCTTGAGCACGCCACATAAAGCTGCCTGTGAGAAAAGCAAGGTTGCTCCAAGTTGATGCCAGCCACTCTGTGTGACTGTCTCTGGGCTGTATTTATAGTCATGGCAAAAGCCAACCTGACTGGGAAGTGAAGGCGCTTGAAACTGAGAAAGAAAAGAGAAAGCTTCTTTCTCTGACTCTTTCTGTCTCCAACCATCACTGTCTATTTCACTCTTTCTTCTCACTGATACCAACTCTGTCGCTTTGTCTCCAAACAACCTCTCTTCTCCGTCTGTCTGTCTGTCTCTCTCCCCCTCTCACTTTTTCCATCTTTCTCCTACCTAACACCCCCACAGCTCTCTCTCTCTCTCTCTCTCTCTCTCTCTCTCTCTCTCTCTCTCTCTCTCTCTCTCCAACAATCAGTCTCTTACCCTCTTTCTTCTCAGTAATACCAACTCTGTCCATCTGTCTGTCTGTTTTCCACTTTCTTCTCCCTAACACCCAGTTTACTCTCTCTTTCTCTCCCTCTCATTTTCTCTCTGTCAACCCCCTTCTAAAACCACCCTCTTTGATGTTATTGATGTTTACCCTATAGTATTCTTTTCCAAATGATAAGTCATATGTATACAGAAATTTGTAAAGTAACTTTAAGTCTATGGGCATAGCCAGCTCCGTTTCACGGGCAGAACCAGCTCTGTTTCAGGGAATCCCTTCTCACCCTTTGGAGGGGGAAGTAGAAATTTTGGGAGCGCGGGCTCTAAGGGGGGTTTACGGGCTCCTGAATGTAGGTCTCGACCTTCCTGGGGTGGAAGCCCATCTTGGTTCAGAACCTCAGTCCTGTCAGACCGGCGGCCCGGGCGCCCATACCAATCATATATATACAAACACACATTGCCAAATATATAATAGATTTACTGTGGTGTTTTTGTAGGGCTTGGACCCCTTTCTCTATGCAATGTAAGAAGCCTAATGCACCGACAAAATTTCTTCTCAACATTTCTGTTCCTTCAAAATTTAACAAGATATTAGGCCATTTGATGCTAAACAGTCTAATGTCTTATTGAGTATGTACTGTATATGTATGCTTGGTAGCCAATGGTCTTATCCCTGGCTAGAGGCTTCCACTAATGTAGAGGTGCGTCAGGGCTACTAAGCCACACCCTACATGGTTAAGATGAATGCCAACCAGAGGCAGTATCTACCTGCAACAGCTCTTTATCTGGTAAGGAACAACAAACATTACGTATATCATTGCTAGCAATTTCATTTTCTCTTAACTCATTATCATCAGTAATGTTTGGGAATAGAAAGAGTGCATTTTTTCCTACCTCTAGTGCAATGTATGATTCAGCAACGTAATTACTTGATAAGTTACATACATAAAAATGACATTTTTATAGTAAAAATAATTTATAAATACCAAGTAATTATGAATCAAAGCCCTCCTCCTCCCCTCATATGGATGTAAGGGCAAAAAACAAGTGACAGCTCTCAGCTGCTTTGTCCCTTCCTCATCCTAAAAGTGGGTGAGCCCCATTAACCTACACAAACTAGCATTACTGCAAATTTCAAAATTTATTTTGCAGGTGAGTAAAACTTTAGACAATATAATTACTTGATAAGTAGTATAAATAATTTTTGTTTTATGTCATTTTAATTTAGTTTCCTTTTCTCTCTGGGGTCTACATTTAATGTTTCGTAGCACTGCAATTTCCAGTTGGTTTCTTTTTGAGTAAAAATCAGGTTTTCATGACACATTTTTTACCAAGCGGTAATTTTGCCAATCATATTTTATTGAATTTGTTTTACTGATTTGCATTTGGTTTAAAGGCAAATTGATCAAACATACCATCACTCTCCTTTAACATACTCATAATATTAAGAATATTATGCTTTTAACAAGGCAGTGTATGTAATTTTTTCATGCATTTTCATTGTTTTACATAAATTATATTTTTCCTTATTGTTATTAACTCAAATTTGATTTAGGGTGAGTAAATAAAATCCCAAAGTTATGAAATATCAAATAATGACTTATCACTTGAGTATCCATTCAGTTTCAATCTTTTTCAGTGAGAAATTGAAGCATACAAATTTAGAGAATTGTTTCACTACAAAATCTTAAGTATCCGTTCAGTTGTAATCTTGTCAGTGAAACGGTGAAGCATACAAAGTTAAGTGAGACAGAGAAGCTTAAAAATTTAAAGAATTGTACCAAAATTTGCCAGTTTTTTTCAAATTCTTGTTCTGTGTTTGGCCTGCTAAGACCATGCCACACAAGTTGAAAATGATTAACCCCTTCTTTACCGGGTGGGTGAGCAGAATGTAAACATTGTGTTCGCTGCCGAACTGAATCTCTCGGTAGTGACTCGAGTTTGGAGGGGTGCCCATCGTAAAAATATTTGCCAAAAATACACTAATCAAGACAGGCTAATGAAATTATCAGGTATTATTAGCACTATAATAACGCATATTCTCTGTTAGTTTTATCATCCTACAGGGAAAATAAATGATTTTATGAAAAAAAATGTGAAACTCAGTGTCCCTTGTACAAGGGACACTGGTGGTCGATGAGAAAACTACGGTCTTGAATAGAAATTCGGTCTTACAGAATGTTGGTATATTGCACCTGGAACATGCACATAAAGTATATCAAAATAGAACAGTAAATAAGCACGTAATAACAAAAAAAAAGAGCAAAAACTAAAGCGAAAGCCCCGCCAATAAATATGGAAATCGCAAATTTTATAGTATATCTTTCAAAAATTGGGCGATGTCATTTTCTACGTTTTCTAAGATTAGTTTCATCACAGAAAACAACTTTAGGGGCATTAGGGGTATCTAAACTAATTTTTCAAGTTTCTTGTCCTCAGAAAAAATCGCTTTTTTGCTTTTTCTCTGGTTTGGTTTTTTATATATAAAGTTACTATAAGGCTTTATTTCTACCTTCATTTATCTGGTGTTCATATCTTTTATTTGTAAAATGTAATAAGTGAATAAATAAATAAATACAGTAAATGATGATACAACTGGTTTTTACTTGGGTAGAAGTTATTACATGTTTACGCTTGTCTGGTTTTGTGATTTTTTGTTGAGACGCAGTTCATCTGTCACCTACACACTACTATAAGCAGTAATAATACTATTTTTTGGGGTTCAAATTCAATACGTTCTGGCATCGTGTCATACTGTTTATTTTGCTCCAACTCTTCAAAACCGAAATTACAGAATGATTGGAAGTCCCTATCTGAAAAGAGGAGTTTTGGTGGTACTATGTGTACCACCTTTATGCACCCGGTGCGGTATAGTAGACTTCAATGGTGGTACCCACCTACCTCCAAACAAACTTTCGGTAATGAAGAGGTTAACTATACCTGAGTTGAAAAGCAGAAAATGAAATCTGTATTAGAACACAACACATTACTTTGTAATTATACCTGTCACTCGGGACTCAAAAGAAGGAAGTATTAGGAAAGTTAGCATTAAATATATACAAAAAGGAAATTTTTGACTGCTGTAGGCTTATAGAGAAATACTACAGTAAATTGTGAAAAATTTAATAGTTAATTTAAAGAAGATTGTATGTTGTAATTTAATCACCTAACCATTTGTTAACACAGATTGATTTGTGTTTTTAAAAATCTTCACGCTTTTTCTTTTTTTTTTTACTGATTACAGAGCAAAGCTGTGGCCAAATCAGGAGGTATGAAATATCAGTGGCAGATTATGAGAAGTCTTGGTCTTGGGGATGATGAAATAAAGCAGTTCACTGATGAAGATCATTGGCTAAAATATTTTCCCCCTCACTGTATTGCTGATCTCAAACGTGTGGGGCTCCATGTGGACTGGAGGAGGTCCTTCATCACTACAGATCGCAACCCATACTATGATTCATTTGTGAGGTGGCAGTTTATTCGGCTGAAAGAAAGGGGAAAGATAAAGTTTGGGAAGAGGTGAGATTATTAGTACTTGAAATTGTTTTAACTAGAAATTTGGACCAAACAGAGGTAATGCTTGAAAAAAGTACTGTATTGCAGAGTGAATGATATTGGGAATATTTAAAAAGTATGAAAGAAACATATATGAACTAAAATGTTCTATTTTCTGGATACCATATTTGTCAGCATATAAGGTGGGACTGTCATGTAAGACACTCCCTAGTTTTGAAGAACACATTCTGGAAAGAGTAATATACCCCTCATTCCCCTAATTGTTGTAATCATTCCCACTATAGGTTATTTTTGAACACACACTAGTCAAGTGCAGTTACTAAGTGGCTGCATACTGTTATCTACCTAATCAAGAATTTATGCTTGAGAGGTGTATGGAAGCAATGGGCTTGGTTTGGTTTTGTGCGAGACCTAATGAATGGAGGCTCACTATTTTTTCTGTCTCTTTGTAATGCCTTGAAAGGAACAGTGTGTTGTGGTTGTCTTAAGATACTGTATTTATTATTATTGTTGCAGTTTTCTGTCACTGACATATATTTAAGGAAAATTGCAACTTTGTGCTATTTATGGAAGAAAACTTGAATGAAAAGAGTAATTTTGGATATCTAATTGCCAATAGTCTTGGTGGAGGTTTGCAGTAAAGGTAATTCATTTCAAACTGAAGCATGTCTACACAAAAGAGGTTTGTGTATTTGTGAAACAAAAATTAGTATAAATGTTCCTACAATGTAGGTCCTTTACTTTAGGAATTACTTCAGCTAAGGCTGGAAAATGGCTGTTGAACTTTCGAACAAGGTAGCTGTAGTTAGGCAGTCAACTACTGTCCCGGTAACTAGGAATCCTGTTCCGACTGGACATCAACATTACAGGTTGCTTTTGGTTGATGTCTAGTGAAGATGTGTTGCTGCACACCTCTGCTGTTCAGCTGTTTCTTCTTTCCCTGGTGGGATCTTTCTGCTTTTGTGTACTGTGTATATTAAGGTTGTTTGTGTAGAGGAAATGCAAACCCACACTCCTTCCAGCTCCCCTTCCCTTCTGAGAGTGGGATCAAAGGAAAGAAGGGGAACCGCTTGGGGCTGCATTCCACCCCAGCTGTTGCCACTGGTAGGGGGTGTCTATCAAGCCATTGGGCAGCACGGCAGCAATATGGAGTCGAGACCTGGGTAGTGGATGTCCTTTGGGAGGGATATCTACTTCTCTTCTAGTCTCGGCCACCCCCTCACCAATGTTTCTGTCCGTCTTCAAACACATATCCCTGGTTCAACCAAGGATCTAGCACCGAGGCAAGAAGTGCAATCCATGCTGTGCGAGCAATGGCAGTGTGGAAGTCATAAGAGATCAGTCAACAGGTTTTTACAGCCAGGTCTTTCTTGTAAAGAAGACTTTGGGAGGCTGGAGACTGGTAATAGATCTCTCTCCCTTGAACCTTTTTGCCTGACTCGATTCATGATGGAAACGGCACGCTTCTTGTTTGCCTTTGTCAGGGAGAGAGACTTCATGCTTATGGTGGACTTGAAGGATGTGTATTTCCAAGTACCAATCCATCCGTCCTCCCACAAGTACCTTAGCTCAGTCTTCGGGGAGACGGTGTACCGGTTCAGGGCACTTTGGTTCGGGCTCTTGACTGCTCCTCAGGTGTTCACCCTGGTTTCAGCTTGGCCTTTTCGCAAGGGATTTGTCTATTGAGGTAACTAATGATTGGCTTGTCCTGGCGAGCTCTCACTTGCAGTTGGTACAGGACAGAGATTGCTTTCTGGATTTTTTCCACAATCCAGGGATTGTGATAAATTTTGAGAAGTCCGATCTCAACCCCAAGCAAAGGACAAAGTACTTGGGCATGCTGATATATACAGTAGCAGCTTTAGGTTTTCCTGTCGGACCCTCATATCAGCAGGTTCAGTAAGGCAGCACAGATGCTCCTGTCTTGTTAAGACCAGCCTATTTGGCAATGGCAAGTCATGATTGGTCACCTGTTGTCCTTGGAGAAGCTGGTCCCTCATGGGCAGCCTCACCTTTGGTCTCTCCAGTGGCGACTGAAGGAGTTTTGGTCCTAGGCTTTGGACTCAATCCCTTCCCATACCCTTGTCTGAGGAGGTGAGAGAGGATTTAGGCTGGATGACAGGAACCTTTTAATAGGAGTAGAGTTACATACTCCCCCTCCGGACAGCTTCTGTTCTCAGACGCATCGACTGAGGGTTTGGGGCACACAGCTGGAGGAATTTGCTGACCTCAGATATGTAGAACCATCACAACAAGCACCTTCACATCAATATCCTGGAACTCAAGGCTGCCTTCTTAGCCCTCCAAGAATTCCAGGATCGAGTGATGATCCTCTGTGGTGTTAATGAGCTACAACACCACGGTGGTGGCATATATAAAAAAGCAGGGGATCTCTTATTCCTCCCGCTTCACCAGTTAGCAGTGCAGGTGTATGAGTGGGTTGTGACTCGGTGGAGCTGTCAGCCAGATACATTCCAGGCAAGAGGAATATAGTAGCTGACAAGCTTAGTCACCAGAATCAGGTGATAGAGATAGAACGGTCCCTTCACACAGACATGGCGGAAAGGTTGTTCAACCTATGGGGGTGACCAGTTGTAGATCTGTTTGTCACCCAGCATAACAGGAAGCTGAGGCTGTTTGGTATCCTGATCTGCTAGCTCCTCTCTCCAAGGGACCAAGAGACATCCCTCCCTGGCACCACCTTCAATGTCAACCCCACATAGACCAGTACCATATGGCAGTGCAGTCCCTGTGTCTTCACGACTGGAGATTATCCACCATCTCTTGTGAGCGAGAGGCTTTTCTCGCGGAACAGCAGTAGAGAGAGCAGGATTCTTGGACAGTCCTCTTCAGCATTATACGTACCAGGGAAATGGGCTATCTAATGTGGTTAGTGTTGTAGATGGGGTCTCTCTCCAGTCAATGCTACTATTCAGCAGGTCGCATACTTCTGTTTCCTCCTCTTTGGAAATATCAGTGCTCATGAGAAGCTTCTAAAGGTCTTGCCCTTGCCCACCCAGGGATCTCAGGGCTCCTGAGTTTGATGCGTCTATTGTCTTGAGGAGCCTGATTCATGAGTCATACGAACCTTTACGAGAGTTGTCAGACAAGGATCTGACCCTCAAGACTGTTTTTCTGCTTGTGCCGATGCTTACCCTGGTGTCAGTGAAAAGTTGGAGATTTCACAGTCTTTCCATTGATTTTAAACACTCGAGGCGATGGGGATCGGTTATGCTTAATTGTCTCCCAGACTGTAGTTAAGACTTGGAACCCATCGGTCCCTGACACTAGGTTCAAGTCCTTTTCTGGATGACTTACCGGGCCTGAGTGTTGACAATTTTTCATTAGTATGGGAGTGCCCAAGGAAGAAGTGTCCAAGAACACTTTCTTTCTGGCTTCGTGGGACAATAAGCAAATTGAACTCTGCTGAAGGAAGGGACGACACCGTTTACTTTTGTCCAAGAGCTCATGAAGTCAGAGGCATTGGTCCTTCACTCGCATTCTGCAGGAACCTGTTTGTTCCTAAGATGCTGAAAGGGAAGGTGGTGGTGGTGGTGGGGGGGGGGGGGGGGGGGGGGTGGTGGTGGTCATGACAGACCACATTTACTTCTTTATACCTTCGTGATATATCCAACAAGTCCTTGGACACTTTTTCCATAGGACCCATGGTCGCTGCTCAACAAGTTGTGTAGCTTATCCAGCTCCTTTAACAATCAAGGTTGCATCTCGCCTTTGATGTACAGTATGAATGCGAATATGAATGAGAGAGTGACTGGCTCTCCTTCTCCTTTCATCTTTCTTTCTCCTTTTGGGCAGTGTGTGGACACGCTGTAACATGCTGGAACTGGCAGCCGTTATCCTTCGAGCGCCCATTCTTTGCTCCTTGATTAGATTATAGAAACGTATGTACTGTGCTTTCCCTAGCAATAGGGAGAAGGTTTTTGACATATGACAAACTCAAGGCTTGTATTTGCCTTAGTGTTTCCAACATTAAAGGTTCTTTTTGCCTTTTCATATGTAGTTATGTTTATCTCTCTCATATGAATTGGCTTGGAAGTTTGACTTTTGATCCCACGGTTCCTATTCTCCAATCAAATAGTCAAAGGCTTGATTTCCTTCTTGGCTCATCGACCAGGAAGGGAACTTAGATATGACAAGCGCCAGTCAGTTTATAGAGACTATCAGATTCCTCCCTCCAACCAGTGTGTCTTCCTAATGTAAAGGACTGAGGGTTTGTATTTTGTGTAGGAGCAAATCACAATTTTTAAAAGGAAATTGTATTTTTCCTACCTATACAAACCTGAGGTCATTTACATAGGTGCCCTGAATCTGATAGCTGGGCCTAAAGCAAATTGGAATGCTATGTCTGGCTGGGACGGGACTCCTGACTGCCAGACGGTAGTTAACCGCGACGTTTGTAAGTTCAATGGTCGTTTTCCAGCCTTAGCTGAGAGTAATTCCTAATGTAAAGGACTTCAGTTTGTATAGTTAGGAAAAGTACAATTTACTTTTAAAATTGTTAAAAATTGTGATATTAATAAATTGCAGTAAGTCTTGCTTAGTTTAATTTTGGAAACTTTTAAGGAGTATACCTATGACTAACCCTTATCTTATGTTTGCAGGTACACTATTTATTCTCCCAAAGATGGCCAACCTTGTATGGACCATGATCGTTCAACAGGTGAAGGTGTGGGTCCCCAGGAATACACTCTTATCAAGATGAAAGTTCAAGAACTGAAAGGGAAACTGGCTGGATTAGCTCCCAAGCCTGTATTTCTAATAGCAGCTACATTAAGGCCAGAGACAATGTATGGACAAACCAATTGCTGGCTTGGACCTGATTTAACTTATGTTGCTGTTGAGACAAAGGCTGGTGAGGTAGTTATATGTACTCGCAGGGCTGCTAAAAATATGGCTTACCAAGGTATGCTGAAGTTTGAAAATGAAGTCAAGCCCATTTTGGAACTTAAAGGACATGATCTGATGGGAACAAAACTACGAGCTCCACTCACCAGTTACAAGACTATCTACACTCTTCCAATGTTAACTGTAAAGGAAGAAAAAGGAACAGGTGTTGTAACATCTGTACCTTCTGATGCTCCAGATGATTTTGCAGCTCTCATGGATTTAAAGAATAAACCAGCTCTTCGTGAGAAGTATGGAATTACTGAGGAAATGGTTAATGTGGAACCTATTCCTATTATTGATGTTCCTGAATATGGGGCTCTGAGTGCACCCACTATTTGTCAAGCAATGGGTATCAAATCTCAGAATGATAGAGACAAGTTAGTTGAAGCCAAAGAAAAGGTTTACCTTCGAGGGTTTTATGAAGGTATGTTACTTGTTGGAGAATTTAAAGGAAAGAAAGTACAAGATGTTAAGAAAGGTATACAGGATATGTTGGTTAAAAGAAATGAAGCAATGATTTACCAGGAGCCTGAGAAACAGATAATTTCGCGCTCAGGTGATGAATGTGTTGTGGCTCTTTGTGATCAGTGGTATCTTGATTATGGTGAGCCAACATGGAGGGCTGAAGCCCAGAAAAATCTAGATGCCATGGAAGTATTCCATGATGAAGTGCGAAGAAACTTTGAGGCTACTCTGGACTGGTTGAAAGGCCATGCTTGTTCAAGGACATATGGTCTAGGGACTCGCCTTCCCTGGGATGAACAATGGTTGATAGAATCTCTGTCAGATTCTACCATTTACATGTCTTATTATACTGTTGCACACATACTTCATTCTGATGTTTATGGAACAACAAATAAAACTTACAATGTTAAACCAGAGCAGATGACACTAGATGTTTGGGATTTTGTATTTTGTCAGACGAACGCAATGCCCAAGACTACCATTCCTAAGAAAACCGTAGAAAAGATGCGTCAAGAATTTTGTTACTGGTATCCTGTTGATTTGAGGGTATCAGGAAAGGATCTTGTTCCCAATCACTTGACATACTTCATTTATAATCATGCAGCCATGTGGCCTACACAGCCAGATAAATGGCCAAAAGGAGTTCGTGCAAATGGACATTTGTTACTTAATTCAGAAAAGATGTCCAAGTCAACAGGAAATTTCCTTACTCTTACTGATGCATTAGATTGTTATGGTGCTGATGGTATGCGTCTTGCCTTGGCTAACTCCGGTGACTCTGTAGAGGATGCCAATTTTGAAACACAAGTTGCTGACTCGGGAGTACTCAGGTTATGGACCTTTGTTGAATTGGCAAAAGAGCTGCTTGCAGAGAAGGACTCCATGCGCACAGGAAGTGACTCTACTGTAAATGATGAGATGTTTATATCAGAGATGAATTTGAAGATTCGAGAAACTGATGAAAATTTCAAAGCAATGATGTTCAAGGAAGCACTTCGTACTGGGTTCTTTGAATATAGTAACCTTTTCCATCAATACCGTGAGCGAGCTCAGGTTCAGACAGGCATGCATTGGGACCTTGTTTATCGTTATCTAACAACTCAAGTTCTTATTCTTTCTCCAGTGTGCCCTCATATTTGTGATTATGTTTGGAGAAATATCCTTGGAAACACAAAATCTATTTTACATTCTAGTTGGCCAACAGCTGACGAACCTAACCTGTCACTTGTTAAGGCTTCAGAATATCTTGCAGATGCATCTCACAGGTTCCGTTTACGTTTGAAGTCTCACATGACTCCAGGTAAAGGAAAGCGGGAGAGTGCTGTTGTACCTCAGGCTCCTTCGCATGGAACCATTTGGGTAGCAAAGACTTTCCCAAAATGGCAGAGTACCATTTTAGAAACTATGCATGGACTCTACAAATCAAATAATAATTGCTTACCTGATAACAAAGTTATTTCTAAAACTCTGGGAAGTATTACAGATTTGAAGAAGTACATGAAGAAAGTTATGCCTTTTGCTCAAGCAGTAAGGGAAAGGATGAACATCCAAGGAGAAAAAGCTCTGTCGAACACTGTGGATTTTGATGAACGCAAAATTTTGGAAGAGAACTTGGACTTCCTCCGTGGTACTTTGGACTTGGAAGGAATTGAAATTCGCTGGACAGAGGAATGTGAAAGTGAGCGCACTCAAGAGGAAGTTGTTCCTGCTGAACCTTTCCTAACTTTTACAACTGCACCCAACATTGTTGTGACTTTAGTTAATCCTCAGCCGTATAATGGTATCTTCAGTTGTGAGCTTCCTATATTTGATAACGATACACCAGCCTCCATTTTTGCCCGTTTGAGACGCCAAGAACGTTGTATAAAACCATCCATGAAGTTATCTTACTACCGATATACAGATACAAACTTTGGACCTCGCATCCTTCCATCACTAGCAGAGCCACTGAAAGGTACTGAAGCTATTCCTGAAAATGCAATATTAAATTTGAAGGACAACAGAGTATTCCTATGTTTTAATGGAACTTCATTATGTATTGGGAGTAAAATAATGTATATGGTTCAATAGGATGTAATTTTAATATATTCTATTAAATGCCTTAACGCGTTTCAATAAATACTAAGCATACTTTTGACATTTTATGCAGTTCAAAAGAGGAAAATAACAAATTTTTTCCGTGAAAATAGAAATGTATGTGATTTTATCTTTTACCAAAGAACTTTAAACAAGAATTTGGAGAATATATATATATATATATGTATATATATATATATATATATTATATATATATAGATATATATATATATATATATATATATATATAATATATATATATATATATATATATATATATATATATATATATATATATATATATATATATATATATATACATATATATATAATTTATAATATTATATATAATTAAATTATATAATATATATATATATATATATATTATATATATATATATAATATATAATATATATCCCTCGATATAATATATATATATAATATATATATATTTACCCTATATATATATATATAACTCTCTTACGCCGATTGGACGTATTAAACGTCTAGTCAAAATGTCTCCCGTATGCCGATTGGACGTATCATACGTCGGCTCAAAAAAGTTTTTTTAAAAATTCGCGGAAAAATACTTATAGGCCTACCAGCCAAAAACTTTTGAATCACGCGCCTTGGGGGATGCTGGGAGTTCACGGATCAAGGCGTTGTTTTGTTTACAATCGCTACGCAATCGCGCAAGCGCGAATTTCTTTCTTATTGCACTAAAAAGTATCAGTAACACATCTCAAAAATTATTTCGTCACTTTGACATAATTTTTGCACCATTTTAAATTATCCTTTTCATGAAGTATTATATATGAAAATGTGCGCAATTTCATGTAAAATACAACAAAAAAATACTCATGATTGTAGCTTTTATCAGTTTTCAAATATTTTCATATAAATAACGATAAGAGCAAAAATTTCAACCTTCGGTCAACTTTGACTCTACCGAAATGGTCGAGAAACGCAATTGTAAGCTAAAATTCTTATATTATAGTAATATTCAATCATTTGCCTTCATTTTGCAACAAATTGGACGTCTCTAGCACAATATTTCGATTTATGGTGAATTTATGATAAAACTTTTTCCTTACGTTCGTGCGAAAACTTTCGATAAATTTTTTCGTGCGATTGTCCTAATGTTTGCACCCTTTTAAATTTGCCGTTACATAGTTTTATATATGGAAATGTGCGCAATTTCATGCACAATACAACAAAAAACAACCCATGGTTGTAGCTTTTATCAGTTTCGAAATATTTTCATATAAATAACGTTAAGTGCAAAAATTTCAACTTTCGGTCAACTTTGACTCTACCGAAATGGTCGAAAAACGCAATTGTAAGCTAAAACTCTTATATTCTAGTAATATTCAATCATTTACCTTCATTTTGCAACGACTTGGAAGTCTCTAGCACAATATTTCGATTTATGGTGAATTTATGAAAAAAAATTTTCCTTACGTTCGCGCGGTAACTCTTCCGAAAAAATCAAAAATTTTTTTGTGCGATTGTCGAAATGTTTGCACCATTTAAAATTAGCTGTTACATAAAGTTTTCTATGTGAAAATGTGCGGAATTTCATGTAGAATACAACTAAAAATGATTGAAGGTTGTAGCTTTTCTCTTTTTTCGAAATATTTGCATATAAATCACGATAAATAGAAAAAAAAACCACGTTCGGTCAAATTTGACTCTACCGAAATAGTTAAAAAAACGCAATTGTAAGCTAAAACTCTTATGGCCTAGTAATATTCCGTCATTTTTCTTCATTTTGAAACAAATTTGAAGTCTCTAGAACAATATTGTGATTTATGGTGAATTTTTGAAAAATATATTTACCTTCACAACGCGCGCCGATTCGCGGCCGCTAGTCTCCGAAATACGTACAGAGTTTGATATATCAAAATGTGGGCAAATTCATGAAGAATACAATAAAAAATAATTGAAGGTTGTAGCTTTTTCCATCTCCGAAATATGTGCATATAAAAAAATATATATATAAAAATTTCGACATTCGGTCAAATTTAACTCGTCCGAAATGGTCGAAATCTGCAATTGTAATCTAAAACTCTTACAGTATCGTAATATTCAATCATTTGTCTTAATTTTGAAACAAATTGGAAGTCTCTAGAACAATATTTAGAATTACGGTGAATTTTTGAAAATAACATTTTTTTGTGTCCGCGCGTTACGAATTCGTACATCATTTTGTGATAATATTTTTCCGGTGTTGCTTTTATTGTTTTACTATGTATTATATATCAAAATGATTGCAATTTAGTGTACAATACAACGAAAAAAAGTAACTCGTTAGCTTTGACCGTTTTTTGCACAGCGTGATTTAAATACAATTATCTATGAATTTTTTTTTTCGCTACCATATATCGCATTATTTACATATGATAATTATATTATTTTTCATTTCTGATGATTGCATACTAAACTTCAGGCAATGACAAAAAAATGAGCCAAAATTGAACTCTTAATCTTCAAAACTAAGTGCACTGTGATTTTTTGAAAAAAATATTTTTTCCGCTTCCGCGCTCACTCCAAACTGGCGCCGGCATACGGGAGAGGTTTTGATTTTTAGGGCTTCGGCTTAAGATGGTAAAAGGAGGTATATGAAAAGTAAGAAGTGGACTAAATAGCTCTAAAAATGAATTTTAAATCAATTTGTATTTTTCATTATTAACAAACTTGCAGTCTTAACATAGGGAAAAATTCCCTATTGCCAGCTGGAATCTGGTTAAAGAAAGTACTGTTATAAGGATTTTGATGGCAATGGAAGCTAGCCAAGATGGCGGAATGAGGGGGTTACAGCTGACCTGCCTTAACTCATTACAGCCACGACACGTCGGTTTCCTTTAGGTGGGCCATTATGTTATATGTTGAGTGCAGGTTTGTTAGTTATGAAAAATACAGATTTATTTAAAATTCGTCATTTGTTCATATATGTAGAGAGCAAACCTTTGGTCTTAATGTAAGGGAGATTTACTCTCGAAGGGAAAATAGAGTAAGCCTCAGAACAGACTGAAGGTTCAGCACACTTGGGCTCACTTCCTGGCCAAAGTAGGATGTAGGAAGGACTCGAGTGCTTCCGATCTGGTAAGTTGAAGGTTACTCAGCAGCCACATCTGGGTTAAGAGACTGTGTACTTCTGTTACATTGTGTGTTGTAGAAATAAAAGGAACCTGTGGTTGTTGGAAACAAAACTTATGTTAGCCATCATGGTACCTTGTTTGTTGCCATTTTCTGTTTTCCCCTTGTAAGAGAGAGGAAGGGACTTGCTTCCATATTTAGTTTGTAATATGTAGGAACAATGAAAAAAACCGGTGGAATGGGACTCTCATCTGTATATGACCAGTTCCAGTGCGGGAGATTACTTCTCTCCGCTGCTCACCGGTAGAGAAGAACAAGGAAGAAGAGCAGTTATCCCATTCACTCTTACTAGTAACATAAAACTAATTTTCATCTGAGAAAATTCCAAAGAATCTGATATTATGCCCACCCCTGAGACACTCATTTCTTTTGGTGATACTGGACACAACCCTCCATATTCCCACAAAAATCAGATTCTTTGGAATATTTTCATAAAAGAAACCCAATTTCATTTTACTAGCAATAGTGAATGGGATAATTGCTGCTCTTCCTTCTTCTCTACTGGTGAGCAGCAGAGAGAAGTAATCAGTCACACACTGGAACTGGTCATACAGATAAGAGCCCCATTCCACTTTTTTTTTTTTTTAATCAAACTGGCCTAAGTAGAAACAATTTTTACCATATAGATGGTTAAAAACATGGGAACAGCTAATCATATGAAAGTATGGCATAGAAGAATAAAAGTTGAAATAAAAACACATCCAATGCTTCAGTCCTTGTCTCAAAATATCAAGTTGCTGGCTGCCATGGTCATGCAAAATTTGATTGATGTCAGATTTAATAATTTTCTTTATCCGGAAAACGGTTGACCATAGGAAAGAAGTTCATAGAAAAAAAGATGTCGAGTATCAAAATACATCATGTTGATGTGACCAACTTCATACACCAAATTATATAGGAAATATTGCAGAAAAAAAAATGCTGAGTATCAAAAATACATCATGTGATGTGACTTAACTTCACCTGCCAAATTATATAGGAATATTGCAATTGAAACTAACTTCATGCAGCAAATTATATAGGAAATATTGCAATTTAAATTTGTATCATAATTTCATACGAAAAAACTGGAAAAATATACCGTTCTTTATGTAACTACAAAGTGGTCATTTATAGGAAAGTAGTTCATAAAAGAAAAATGATGCAGAATAATATAATACATCATGTTATGTGACTTCAAACTTCATACCTCAAATTATATAGATATTGCAATTAGACTTTTATTCAGCGAAAAAACTAGGAAAAATGTAGCGCTCTATGTAACTACAAAATGGTCATACTGAGGAAAGAAATTCATAAGGAAAAAAAGGTGCCGAATATCAAATTACATGATGTGATGTGACTTTAAACTTCCTAGCTCAAATTATATAGGAGATATTGTAATTAAAATGTATTCATTGCAAAAAAACAAGGGAAATGTAGCATTCTTCATGTAACTACAAAACATTTATAGGAAAGTAGTTCATAGAAGAAAAATGATAGAATATCCAAAATACATCATATGATTGACTCATATGATGTGACTTTTTAACTTCAAACCTAAAATTATATAGGAGTATTGTAATAAAACTTCTATTCATAGGTATTTAAAATAAAAGTAAAATGTAGCATTCGTGTAACTACAAAACGGTCATTCATAGGAAAGAAGTTCACAGAAGAAAAAAAGATGAATATCAAAATACACCAGGAGATGTAACTTTTAACTTCATATCGCAAATTCTATAGGAGATATTGCAATTGAAATTTTAAGCATCACTAGTCCATTCGTAAAATACAGGTAGTCCCCGGGTTACGACGGTCTCGGCTTACGACGTTCTAAAGTTACGACGCTTTTCAGTTATATTCATCAGACATTATTTCCAGGGTTACGACGCCTACAACGCTCATCTGGCAGATGAAATATGACACCAAAAATGCAAAATAATCAATATTTTTGATGAAAAATGCCATAAGAATGCAATTTACATAGTTTTCAATGCACCCAAAGCATTAAAAGTAAGGTTTTCTTAGGATTTTTGACGATGTTCCGGCTTACGACGATTTTCGGCTTACGACGCGTCTCAAGAACGGAACCCCCGTCGTAACCCGGGGACTGCCTGTAGTATGAAAAATATTTCCATTTTTATGTAACTCACAAATGGTCAATTATTAGAGAAAAGTGCATAGAATTTAAAAAAAATTTTCAGAATATCAAAATATATGAGGTAACTATTAACTTCAAACACTAATAATATTGGAGATCTTGCAATTCATTTTTTGAGTATTTAAATTTCATCATGAATTATCTAAATAAGCAACTAATTTTTCATCTAAAAAAAATAACAAAAATAAAATATCCTAGAAAAAACTTTAATAATGGAATTTTTATAAAATTAATATTAATAATACTTTCCTGTATAATTTACGTAGCCCTAAATCCCCAAAACTGCACCAAAATTTAACCACATTGGCGACCCTGTTACCTACTATTATGTCCGCCAGTTGACAACACTGTCGTTTGACAGGTACAAAACCTTCCCTTGAAAATCAGTTGTGTTAGGGCGATCGTGGGGTAGGATGGGTAGGATTAGATAAATTATACAGGCAAGTATTTATTTTATTATAAGATTCCATATTAATTAATATTACCTTAATATAAACGTAATCCAATTAATCGATAATTATAAAAAATTATCGATTAATTATAAAAAAGATAATTATAAAAAAGATAATTATAAAAAAACAAAAACAATTGCATAAATCTTATGCCAAATTAATAACTCAACCAAAAGTCTAAGATACTAATAACTCTGAGTCTCCTGCTATAATGCAGATGAACTGCAGAAATAAAGGACAAGGAGTAAGTGCATAGTCAGTCTGTCTGTCTGTCTACGAAAGTCAGGTGACCAACCAGACGACATCGGGTAAAGAAAAACTGCATCCCGATGACTTCATCAAGCACTAAAACCACTGGGTGACACCTACTCTCTCACGAATGTCTGGCGCTGAGAGAGGAGCACAGGGAATTTGTCAACTCTGTCCCGAAGGATGAACGCTTGAATCGTCTCATCACTTCAATCCTAAGCAACCATTGGGAATGCAACAACACAACCCAATGTCAGCGACAGCGAAAACGTCTCATAAGCAACTCCTTACTCGCTCTGTCTGGCACCAAGAGAGAGGAGAGCGAGTTTATTGGCGACTTTCCTGAAGGCTGAGTGCTTGGACTGTGAGCGATTCACTGCTAAATGAACATTGGGGGTGTATCAATGCAACCCAACATTGCCAACAGCGATATTGTCTCATGAGCAACTCCTGTCTTGAGCTTTTCTGGCACCAAGAGAAAGGAGCGAGGAGCAAAAGGTGATTCAGTCCAGGGGGATGAGTATGCCTGACAGTCCAAACTGGTCTCATGTTCAGTGATCATCGGAGGCTGTAACAACGCAACCGATGTCATCAACAAGAACCCCAGTGCTACTGAATGTCTCCTGATTTTGTGCGAGTGTCTGACTCCAAGAAAAAAGGCAAGACAAAAAGTAGATGAGTGCCTCAGCGGCTTGGTTGGTATGGTATTAGAGTTCCACCTCGGTGGTCGCGGGTTCGATTCTCGGCCATTCCATTGAGGTGTGAGAGATGTGTATTTCTGATGATAGAAGTTCATTCTCGACGTGGTTCGGAAGTCACGTAAAGCTGTTGGTCCCGTTGCTGAGTAACCACTGGTTCCATACAACATAAAAGCACCATACTAACAAACAAAAAGTGGATGGCGAACGATTCGCCAGATGACCCATTGACTAATTCCGTGTCCAGACAGACAATGGGAGAAGTATGTGTCGTCAGGACAGGCGAACAAGTGACTAGTCCCAAGTCAGAATCAACTTTTGGAGCAGCGTAGTCACCAGCGTTGATGACCCAGCGACTAGTCCAGTGTCAAGACTGACAATGGAAGCAGCGTGAGTTGTCAAAGGCCAGTCCTTATGTCATCAACAAAACATAAATGCTTAACTGCCTAATTCCCATTATAACTAAACCAAAAGCTGCCTACAAAAGTTATAATGCAAAAAAAAAAAAAATACAAATACAACAAAATATAAGATATGGATAGCGAACAAACATAAAACAGGAAGACTACTTAATTCTCATGTTTGATGACCTGTCCTGCCATCACCAACGGGCCCAAAGAATGAAGGTCGCCTAGAACTAGAGATACATCCCTCAAATAAAAAGATGTAAAAACAGAATTACAATGCCAAGTCGCTGCCCCAAGCACCTTGGCGACAGAGACATTGTGGCGGGATCACAAACAAGCAAATCTCCCCACAGTTACTTTAGTCATACCGAGTATCATACTTTCCCTCTGCCTCACTTTCCTCTTCATGTTACTAAATACAGGCAGGACAATTGGCTTACCAAAATACAGAACACAAACACATGTACATACTCACCTCAGACTCTAGATACTCAGGTCTAGGCGCTGTGCCATCCTCTGGATATAGTCTAGTCTTAGAGGCATAACAACTGCCGAATTTCACTACCCAAGACAAGACAAGCACCAAAACCATACAACAACTCAAAAAACATTACCCCAGTCACTACACAAACTAATACCAACAGCTCAAAAACAACATGAAAAATCATAAGACAACTCAAACCCAGCGCAACAAACAGCCCACCAACACTATCTCCAACAGACAACTCACAAAACCATCAAAATGCAAAACCAAGTACGCCAAACCTCTTCAGCTCAACAACCACCAGACAGACACATGCACAACAACCATACAACATCATTAACAATCAAGAACACACCAAATAACACTGGCTACTTCTGACTGACCATCTTTTCCCGTTTAATGACTCCTTATGACTATCCTAACAGACGCTCGACATTGATATACTCGGTGACTTCTCCAACAGACAAACCAGGTGCTTACACCCACCATCAAACCACTCATTATCCATCTGCCAATTACGATCTTTCTGTCTCTCTCAATCGCTCGCTCGCTCACTCACCCTCTTCAGAAAAACAAATATGCACTTGCATACTATCATACAGCAACACCAAACACGAAACATCAAACATACAAAAACATCTAAACTCCCAACCCAACGACGCTTTCACTTATCTCTCACTCTCTCTCATGCAACCCTTGAAGACGTTGTCAAATGTAACAACCATTATCACTCCTCCATATTACCTCCCCCGTTACATTTGACAATGTCTCCTTACTCTCACAACACCCAAGGATGCTCGGATGCAGGCCCCTTGGATCTTGTTTAAGGACCCTCATACACACACTCAGTTCATCGCCATTCTTTTCTAACCCACTTTCATTCAAATTCCCATTATCTCCCTCACTACTATCCTCCCAAATCTCATTCACCACTTCATCAACATCATCTAGCTCTGATCCCAACATCTCCCCTATTTCTGCTACCAAACCACTCAAGTTCATCCATACTTCTGTCAAACTCTTGCAAAGACTTATCCATACAATCAACTACCTCCTTACTACTCAGTTTCCTTCCCACTGAAGTCTCACTTATCCCTGTTAATTCAAACCCACATACACTGTAAGTATCATTCATTCCTTCAAAGTCTTCCTTGTTACACGCTTTATCAACCATTTGCACCTTAACACTAATGCCCTTATCATGCTGTCCAAGCTTCTTCCTTCCATTCCCTTTCTCTACATTCTTCCACTTTCTCCCATACTCAACCAACACTAACTGTTGATCTCCCAGACCCATTTGTTCATTGACACTCGGCTCATACTTATTCACCCTCAATCATTCACTCATCACATTCTCCCAAACATACTGTGGTACATCCCTCCACTTACAGAGCTGGTTATGGTGTGCCCTAACCTCATCCATCCCCCCACCTACTCGCAATTTCCCCAAAACATAACTCAATCCACTCGGTCCCACTAGCAAAATCTCAAAAGTGCCCTTCAAATTTTTCCCTTACCATATTCACATTCATTCTTCCTATCTCAATCACCTCTTTCAACACTTTATCCCCAATCTTAAAACTTTCAAACCTTTCACCCGCTTTCTTCCACAAATCCCGATCACTCTCCGACAGACCCAACCATCGCCTAACAATCCCGTCAAAATTCAACATATTTACAAGGGGACATACCTATACTCTTTTGCAGTGTGGCGTTATGTATCCACACTCCACGTCCTACATACATATTCCAATCGTCACATTTACTCATCATTCACAAAATTTCAGTCATCGTTCTAACAGTCCTTTCAGCTAAACCATTCGCACTGGGCATATATGGAGTAGAATACACATGCACAGTACCCCATTCTTTCAACAATTCTTCAAATTCTCATCCCACAAACTCAGGTTCATTATCACTAAACATTTTCGCTGGCTTACACACACACATAAGCATCATCACTTGACCCACCATTTGCACAACAGTTTCACTCCTCTTATCTTTAATGGGAACTGCATAAACAAATTTACTCATGTGATCCACCATCACAATCATCCCTACGTGTCCTCTTGCAGTCCTCGGCAAAGGAACACAATCAATTACAAGCATTTCAAACATCTGCAATCGCAACACAGGCGGACTTGCATGCACACACTGATACTTTCTCCTCTGACAGTCTTCACATGTGACAGCTACATCCATACTAATCTTATTTAACCCAGGTGCTACAATCTCTCATGCATTCCCATAATTTATTTTTCCCCATATGCCCAAACCGATCAAGCACCAACAAACGCTTACTCACAGCTGACTCAACAGAAAACATTGGCACATATACTTCCCTGTCATACATCCCTTCCTAATGTAAAAAGTACACTATGTTGTTACACACTAAAAACCATTTAGCAACCCCCTTGTATATACAGTGGTACCTCGACATATGAAATTAATCCGTTCCGAGGCTGCCTTCGTAACCTGAGCTTTTCGTATCTTGAACCGCATTTCACATGTAAATTGCTTAATTCGTTCCAAGCCCTACAAAAACACCCCAGTAAATTTTATAATAAAGCTAACTTGACCAATAAACAATGAAATACAACAATTTGGACCATTCAATACCTAACTTAATACGTACCACTAATACATATGTATCTGTAAATAAAGTGTAGTAGTGTACATGGTATACAAGAAATACTGTACGTACATACGTACGTATGTAGTAACATGTTGAACCTTACCTTTCGAGTGAGGACATCTCCGAAAGTGGCAACAGAGGAGGACAAACGGTAGAAAATTTGTTACGTAGTACGTACACGTAACGAAACACATTAAAAATGTCAAGAAACAGAAACTAAACTTTACGAAACACACTAACAAAACCGTAACACTTAACTTTACAAAAAACTTAAAATTAAATTTTTTTTTTGTCTTTGATTTTTAATTTTTTACTTATACTTAACGTTTTTTTTTTTTTTTTTTTTTTTTTACAAAATTTCAATTTCTTCACCACCGAATGGATGCCAGTGCGTTTACGGAATTTATCAAACCACCCCTGAGAAGCCTTGAAGTCTGGGGTTGCCATTGATGTCCCTTCGCTGAAAATAGTGCTGGCCTTCTGGCAGATTGCCGTCTCGGTTATCGTATCGCCAGCGATTTCTTTGTCCTCAATCCACAGAGGAAGCAGCCTCTCCATCTCATCATGCACATGGCTCCTCTTGTTGGACAAAATAGTCACACCCTTGGAAGATGTAGCTGCTTTGATGGCTTCCTTCTGCTTAAGGAAGGTGCCTATCGTCGACGGATTTCGGCCGTATTCCTTAGCGATCACACACAACCGCATGCCAGCTCCATACTTTTTTATTATCTCCATTTTTGTCTGAATAGAAAACATCCTCTTCTTTCCATGAACTTCAGCAAATTTCTTGGGACCCATGATTATACTGTACGTAATTAAGTTATGGAGTATACTAGTTAAGTTCTCACACAACACGATAAAGTTGTACAATGAAATCACTAACACGAATTTATGTTAACAAACAAAATCGTATATGTGAACGAACGAATTCCGCGTGCATACGATAACGCTGGTGCGAAGTAGTGGCTGAAGAAGAACGCTTTTACGTAGAGCACGATGGGAGAGATGCTGACCAATAGGAGAGCAGGATCTTATGGCGGTGACTAGCATCAGGAACCAATGGGAGAGTGGGAGGACGGTGGCGAGTCTACTCGGTGGCACGCGAGTTTTAAAATTGTTATCGGTGGTCCGGGCGAATCTCGGGACTTTACAGCAACAACCTTTCGTATCCTGAACTATTTTCGTATGTAGAGCCAAAAAATCTTCGTATTTGCTTTCGTAACTCAAATTTTTCGTAAGTTGAGCCTTTCGTATGTCGAGGTACCACTGTATATCCAACTCACACAGCCAATCTTCCACACGCACTCCTCCTAAAACATTTCCTCCCCAATCTCTTCCTCACTCAATAAACCATTCTCAATAAGGACACCATGAAATGGGTGGTTTCTCTTCTCACAGACTTATCACTGGCGGTGAGGATGGCTACTAACAACATTGGCAACATTGAGACTTTTGAAGAGGGAGAAGATTTAATGCATGGTGTGAGCGTTTTGACTACTTCCTGCACTTGAACAAGATTACAGCAGTGTGTGTGCTGAGCTACGTTTCTGACTTTGGTTGGGAAGTTGCATTATAACCTCATCCATAACCTGGTTTCCCTCAGAGGTGCCTACTGCCAAGAGCTATAAGGTTCAAATTTCACTGGCGCTACCAGGAGGGAGAAAATATAGTTGCTTATGTTGCTGAATTGAAGAAAGGAGCCAAGAATTGAAGTTTGTTGTTGGGATCTCTTAAGAGAAAGCCACGAGTTGAATTGGCTGAAAATGGTTTGAATTTTAAGAGAGCAGGTGTTGCAAGCAGTATGGAGATGGCTGAACTCCACTTGAGGAATATGCAGCAGGGAATTGCCAAGAATCACTATGTATAAGCAGCAGGGAATTGGCAAGAATCACAATGTATACAAAGTCGAAACTCGGTGTTAGCGATGCAACAGAGGTTCTCACAAGCCTGATGACTGTTAGTTTAGACATTTGAAGTGCTTTTCATGTAGTCGCATAGAACACACAAGATCAGCCTGTTGCAGTTTTTCAGATTGAATTGGGCACCAAGACAGGAAAGTAAATGTTGTTTCGGATGACTGTGTCGAGGATGTTGGAATGGAATATGTGATTTAGGCATAAGCCAAGTACTGAGACCCACAGAGCCATTCAGCCTATGATGACAATGAATGAAAATGGAAATATATAAATAAGGAGTTTAAAATAGATACCCTAATGATCAATGTTTAAAATGGTAAAATTGAGAACTTTGATTTCTAATGGAATTAAAAACTGCTATAAATAAGATACAAAAAATTATCTCTATAAAATTACTAGATATTTTTAAAAAAGCCACAAGCCTTTAAAAAACTCATAATGGCCAACATCATTGTTGTCTCCTAACCTTTCAGTTATAGTTTTACCATCTATGGTACATCAGCCTCTCATTTACATAACTGTTGCAGTGAACCAGAATGTGCTCACTGGAGCACTACTACCATTAAGGACACACCACTGACAGCCAGTTCGGATTTAAAGCAAACCACTCAACAGGCACCTGCATCTACATACTGAAAGAATTGCTGAACTACTATCTATCATTAGCCTCTCCTGTTTTCCTTTGTTTTGTGGTGGTGAGAAAAGCATTTGACAGAGTAAACTACCTGAAGCTCTTCCTGAAGCTGCATAAAAGAGGCACACCTCTATATTTAATTGGCATTTTATATTGCTGGTTCTCCATACAGCAATTCTGTGTCAAATGGGGTAACATATTATCGTACACCTTCGGCTCCCTAAACAGGCTTCGGCAAGGGGGCATTCTCTCTCCATACCTGTTTAATATGTACATAGAAGCCTTGAATGTCAAACTGAACTTGCTCCCAATTGGATGCACGGTCAATGAAACAACCACAAACCACCTCTGCTATGCTGATGATATGGTTCTGATTTCCCCATCAGTGCAAGGTCTCCGACTCATCGACACTTGCTGCCAATATGGAGGAGTTATGGAGTTGCATTTGACAACGTGTGTGTGTGTGTGTGTGTGTGTGTGTGTGTGTGAGAGAGAGAGAGAGAGAGAGGAGAGAGATAGAGAGAGGGGTTAGTTGATGGTTGGATGGTTAACGACTGAATTGACTGTTGGTGAGTTCTGGGTTGTCTGCTGGTGCTGTTGGAGTTTAGAGTTCTGTGTTTTCAGTCAGTCCTTAATCAGTCTTTGGTGAGAGCTGGTGATAGACAGTAGTGTTGGCAGCAGTTTATTGAAGGCAGTGAAAGTCAGATAAGTTATGTGTTTTTGATTTGTTGTTAGTTGTTGTTGAGTTTGGTGTTGTTTGTTTGGGAGTTGTTGTGCCTGTGCTGTTAGATTTGTTGTGCTTGTGAGTTTCTGTTGAGTTATGTGAGAGTTGTTGTAGTTGAGGGTTGTTGTTGTTGGGGGGTTGTTGTGATCCTTTGGTTTTGGCGTTGTTAGTGGGTGTGTGTTGCCCTTTTGTGTTGTTGTTTTTGTGTTGGTGGGCGGTTGTGCAGTGGTCTTTTGTTGTGGTTGTGTTCCTTGTTTGTTGTTGTGTTGTTGAGTTGTGGTTGAGTTCCTTGTGGTTTGCTGTGTTGTCGTCCTTGGTTGTTGTGTTGTTATTGAGTTGTGGGGTTATGGTTCTTGGTTTTGTCTTGTAGTTTGGGCTCTCAGTGACCTTGACCAGTGGACAGCATAGCATAGCCCGGAGTATCTGGAGTGGTTGGTAAGTACATGTGTTTTGAGAGTTTTTTGTTTTGGTGTAGGTATGGGTCAATTGTCCTGCATGTATTCTGTGGTGTAAAGAGGAAAGTGTGACAGAGGGTGAGTTTGGCAGCTGGATTGATTAGGTTTATGTGGGGGGGATTTATCTGCTTGTTTTTAAACCTGTGATCCCGCCACATTATTTTTTGGCGCCCGAACAGGGACTGTTGGTGCTGCAGCTACAGGACAATTGGGGTAGTGAGTTGTGTGGTGAAAGTGAGGAAGGAAAGGTTGAAGGAGATAGAGAGGCTGAAGGAGGAGTTACAGTTGGCGAGGGAAGCTAAGGAATGATTGGAAGTGGAGAATGAAAGGTTGAGGGTAGAGTGTGAGGAGCTGAAGAGCGAGTTAGAGGAAATGAAAGGAATGCTAAGGAGTACGAAAGTGGAAATGAAAGAAGAAGTAAAAGGAGCGTAAGAGAGAATGGTTGAGAAAATGGACAAAAAATTCAGGGTAATGATGAATGCAGTGCAAGAGATGATGCAGGAAATGATAATGGGATTCATAGGAGAGGGAGCTGTATGAGGTAGGCCTACTGGGTCTTGTGATGGGCCAGGAGTGGTAAAGAAAGTGAAAGAGCGAGTGGATGAGAGTACGAGTGACGGAGGTGATTTGGTTGTGATAGGTAAGGGAAGGAAGGAGAAGACACAGGATAAGGATAAATCTGTGGACAAGAATAAGAAAGGGGCTGAGGAAAAGAAGAAGACTAAGGGAAAGAAGGTTAGTAAGGGTGACGGACAGGATGAGACTAGGACTGAATACATTGGGGAAAGGGATGAGAGTGATTTAGATAGTGGTGAGTGGAAACAGGTGGGTAGAAAGAAGGGTAAGAAGAGTGTTGTCAGGAATATGAGCGTGAGTATGGAAGTGGATTCGCTGTATTCGGAAGAGGGAAAAAGGGTCAGAATGGAAGTAGAGAAAGTGAAAGTGAGAGTGAGCATGAAGTAAGAAAGGCTGTGTATAAGAAAGAGGTACCCCAATGTGCACAATACGAGGAATTTGGTAGTAGGGACATAAGGGACTTTTTTTTGAAAGAATATGAGAGGTATACATATACAGTAGGGTAAATACATGAATAATATCAGGAATATTATCATTAAATATTCATACATAACGTAAGGACTTTTCAGTCCATTACTCAGGGCAGTATGAAAGGTTGGTAATGTTCTGTCTAGATCATGGCCTTTTGAGAAAACAGACATCTGGCAGGAGAAACTAATAGGTGGTCCCGGTACAACTGTTGAGATTGATGAAGCAAAGTTCGGCAAGAGAAAGTATAATGTAGGCCGGGTTGTCGTAGGTCAGTGGGTTTTTGGTGGGGTCTGTAGGTAGAGCAGAGAGTTTTTTGCAGTTCCAGTGAAAGACAGGAGTGCTGCAACTTTGCTTACTGTGATTAAGGACTACATTGTACCAGGGACCACTGTTATTTCTGATAGCTGGAAGGTTTATGATTGACTGACGGACGAAGGCTACATCCACCTAGCCGTCAACCACTCCAACTTCGTGGACCCAGTAACTGGTGCCCATACAAATACAATTGAAAGGCGGTGGAGGGAACTTTGTGAGGCAACGCCTAGCTAGGTATGGGCATAGAAGGTACAATTTTGTTGATTACTTGGCAGTGGCGCATTTTAAAATCCACTTCCAAGACCCCATGACGAGGTTCCATGCCTTTGTGAAAGCAGCTGCTGAACTCTATCCTCCACCCCTTTAAGGTAAGGTTCGTAGTCTTTATGCACTTTATTCAGTTACAGTGGTACCTCAACATAAGAAAGTCCCAGCTTACGAAAAATTCAAGTTACGAAAGCATATACAAAATTTTTTTTGGTTCTACATACGAAAATAATTCAGGTTACAAAAGGGTGTTGCTGTAAAGTCCCGAGATTCGCCTGGACCGCCGAGAACAATTTTAAAACTCGAGCGCTGCCAACTGAGTAGGCTCGCCACCATCCTCCCACTCTCCCATTGGTTCCTGATGCTAGTCACTGTAATAAGACCCTGCTCTCCTATTGGTCAGCATCTCTCCCATCATGCTCTACGTAAAGGCATTCTTGTTCGGCCACTCCTTCGCATCAGCGTTATCGTACGCACACGGAATTTGTTCGTTCACATATATGATTTTGTTTGTTAACGTTAATTTGTGTTAGTGATTTCGTTGTACTACTTTATCGTGTTGTGTGAGAACTTAATTAGTGTACTACATAACTTAATTACGCACAGTATAGTCATGGGTCCCAAGAAAGTTGCTGAAGTTCACAGAAAGAAGAGGATGCTTTCTATGGAGACAAAAATGGAGATTATCAAGAAGTATGAAGCTGGCCATGTGGTCGAGTGTGATCGCTAAGGAATGCGGCCGAAATCCGTCGACGATAGGCACCATCCTTAAGCAGAAGAAAGCCATCAAAGCAGCTACACCTTCCAAGGGCGTGACTATTTTGTCTAACAAGAGGAGCCACGTGCACGATGAGATGGAGAGGCTGCTTCTTGTATGGATAAAAGACAAAGAAATCGCTGGTGATACGATAACTGAGACTGCAATCTGCCAGAAGGCCAGCACTATTTTCGGCGATTTGATTGCCCAGGCCGAAGATGACGGAGGAGAAGGGACATCGACGGCAACCCCACACTTCAAGGCTTATTATGGGTGGTTTGAAAAATTCCGGTGACAGACTGGCATCCATTCGGTGGTGCGGCATGGGGAGGCGGCCAGCTCTGACATGAAAGCGGCTGAAGCCTTTATTAAGACGTTCGACGAGATGACGATCAACGAAAGCTACAGTTCTCAGCAAGTCTTCAACTGTGATGAGACTGGCCTTTTTTGGAAAAAAATGCCTCGTCGGACGTACATCACAGAGGAAGAGAAGAAGCTACCTAGGCATAAGCCTATGAAAGACAGGCTTACGCTCGCACTTTGTTCGAACGCCAGTGGGGATTGCAAAGTGAAGCCCCTACTTGTCTGTCATTCAGAGACTCCTCGAGCCTTCAAGACCCACAAAGTGCTAAAGGAGAAGCTTCCAATGATGTGGAGGGCTAATGCAAAACCTGGGTAACGAGACTTTTGTTCACCTAGTGGGTAAATCTGTGTTTCGGCCAATGCCCCTGCTCACCCTTCTGGCCTCGAGAAAGATATCATAGTGGAGTATTCTTTCATCAAGGTTCTTTATCTTCCGCCTAACACCACCCCTCTCCTCCAGCCCATGGACCAGCAAGTGATATCAAACTTCAAGAAGCTGTATACAAAACATCTTTTCAAGAGATGTTTCGACATCACTGATACCACAAACCTCACCTTGTGTGAATTTTGGAAGGAGCATTTCAATGTTGTGATATGCATCTGACTCATCGATCAAGCTTGGCAGGAGGTTTTGAGGCGAACCTTGAATTCTTCGTGGAGGAAACTCTGGCCTGATGCCGTATCCGCCCGAGACTTCGAGGGCTTCGACGTGGGTGAAGCTGGTGCAGATTCAGAAACAGTTGACGATCCTAAAACTGTTTTGCAGCCAGATCTTGACGAGATCGTTGCACTCGGCAAGTCCATGGGGCTGGTCGTCGACGAGGACGACATCAATGACCTTCGCGAGGAGCACTAAGAGGAGCTTACGACGGATGACCTGGAGGAGTTGGAGGCCATGCAACATAACGTCGTTCAAGAAGAGTTCTCTAGCAGGGGCGAGGAGGAGGAGGACAACCCTATGACAACGGCAGAAATTAAGGATGCTCTAGCTGCTTTTCATAAGGTGCAATCATTTGTAGAAAAGACACCCCGAAAAGGCTTACACAGGTCGTATGCTTGCGCAGTTCTTTCAGAAACATTGTGAAAAGCAGCCAGAAGCAATCTTCCTTGGATAGTTATTTTTTAAAGAGTCCTTTAGTAGGAGTAAGCAAACAGGAAGATCCAAGTGATACTACGAAAAAACAAAGTTGAAAGGGGTGAAGAAATTGAAATTTTGTAAAAAAAAAAAAAAGTATAAAAAAGTAAAAAAATGTAAAAATAAAAAAAAAAAGAGAGAAATAAAAAGGAATCTAATTTTAAGTTTTTTGTAAAGTAAAGTGTTAACGTTTTGTGCCATTTGTTAATGTGTTTCGTATAGTTTACTGTTAATGTTTCCTGACATTTTTTAATGTGTTTGGTAAAGTTAAGTGTTCAAGTTTTCTGCCATTTGTCCTCCTCCTCTGTCGCCACTTTCGGAGATCGCCTCACTTGAAAGGTAAGGTTCCACATTTTACTACATACGTACGTATGTACATACAGTATTCCTTGTATACCATGTACACTAATGCACTTTATTTACAGGTATGTAGTTCATATTAGTAGTATATGTAGTTTAAGTTAGGTATTGAATGGTCCAAATTGTTGCATTTCATTGTTTATTGGTCAATTTAGCTTTATAATAAAATTTACTGGGGTGTTTTTGTAGGGCTTGGAAAGAATTAGGCAATTTACATTTAAAATGTGGGTCAAGATACGAAAAACTCAGGTTACGAAGGCCGCCTCGGAACGATTAATTTTGTATACTGAGGTACCACTATATCAATTGTATTTTGGTGTTCTAAAGGTTTAGTGCTTTTGATGTCGGTGATATTTATTGGGAATTGTTTTTTCCCACCATATCCCAGCGTGGCTTTACCAACTTGTACCTGTGCCTTTCTCTCCCAGTACCCCACCCCATCCCCCACCAATGGCTCGACACCTTGATGTGGTGGTGGGGCTTGTGAGGTGCAAGGAAGAGGTGGACGATGGTAGCCGGGCAGTTTTCTACCCTGGCAGGTACAACCAATCTACTAGCGCCATTTCTGAGCACCCAGACTAAGTTTGATCCTCTTTTGAATCTTCTATTTTTTTCAGTCTATCACTTCTTCCCCTGTGAGGACAAACCTAAAGTTGATGACCTTAATATGTTAATGGATGATGGCTCTGACAACTCCTGTAATGTGATGGAGGGTGGGGATGGGCGGCATTCCTCCTCACCCGTAAAACTACCTGACGTATGTGAGCAAGGGGAAAGTCTTATGTCAAACTTGGTCCCTAGTACTAGGTCGGATCTCGACGGACTGACGACGCCTTAAGTGCTGGGGATCTGGTGTATAACCAGGAAGTAGCCTCTAGGGGTGGCCTATGAACTTGGCATTCCACACCCCTCCCTTGTTGGGTTCCATGGTGGGTGGAGGACTACCTGGCTGAAAACTACACTTTCGTGTTTATGCATTCATTATTAGGCCCTAATGTTGATGACCCCAGCGTGGAATTAGACTTGGCTACTGGATTCACCCAAGAAAATAAGCCTACCATGACAACGATGGCACCATATGAGCCATTAATAAGAAATAATAAGAAAAGAAAAATGTACAAACCCGACCCAACATTAGTTCATTTTGACCATATTTTTGGGACAGATAATTGGACCAGATTTCTTGTTCTCAAAACTGAGAGGGAAATTTCTTCCTATGTTTTAGAGAACAAATTATTAAGCTCACACCCAACAAGAGAAATGAGTTTCAGAGCACTGAAATTTGATGTATGGCTGATTGAAGCCACAACAAAAGCCCAGCCAGAAACATTTCAGAACCTAAAAGAAATTCACGGGGTAAATGTAAAAGTGAAAAGCCATGACATGCTTAACTATATCCAGGGTACAGTTGTACTACCTCAAATTGAAAATGAAGAGGAATTGCCAGAAAAGAATATCATATTAGAGTCACTCAAATTAAGATACGATAACATTCATGACCTGGAGTTATATCAGATTCCAAGCAAAAGAAACCAGGAAGTTTCCATCAAAATAGCAAAAATCAAATTTACAGGCCAAAATTTACCAGCAAAGCTTAAAGTACTTGGTCAAAATAGAGAAGTACGCCCTCACTTACCGAAACCAATGCAATGCAAAAAATGTTGTAAATTTGGTCACACATTCAAGACATGCCAAAATAAATATGTGCAGTGTGTGGTTCAGAAGAACATAGAACAGAATGGAATTGCCCAAATACTAAATGTGCTAATTGTGGACGTGCTCACCATGCAAAGTCAAAAGAATGCCCATTCCATATGTACAATACAGAATTAAAACTACTGATGAGTAGAACTGGAATGGCAGCAAGAGAGGCTAAGCTTGAGTTAAAAGTTAGAGGGATACTTGACCCAAGCAGAAATCCATCATATAAGAATATGTTAAAAAATAAGGTTCCCCGAATATCTGATGCTTGTTTAGAAAACAGAAATTCAATACCCGAAATAACAAGAACGAACAAATAGGCTGCTCTTAGATGATCATAATGGCAATACTTCATGTATAGAGACAGTACCTTCCAATGCAGACATTGCTGATGATTCCCTACCAGATCAGAGAGCAAGGGGAAAAAGGCGAGACCCTGGGAATGGGACCCCTCCGGAATAAAAAAAACTTGACAACAAAGATGACTCCCATCCGCTAAAAAGTA
This sequence comes from Macrobrachium nipponense, assembly GCF_015104395.2. Classification (NCBI taxonomy): domain Eukaryota; kingdom Metazoa; phylum Arthropoda; class Malacostraca; order Decapoda; family Palaemonidae; genus Macrobrachium; species Macrobrachium nipponense. The sequence continues at coordinate 36,308,062 of NC_087200.1, forward strand.
ATATAAATAGCATTGATGTAGAAGCTGAAACGTTTACCACCTCACAAAGAAACGAGTTCTCAGAAAATAACATTGTTCATATAACTCCATCACCCATAATAGGACAAAGAAGAAAATCCTTAACTCATCCTCAACCCCAACCAACTAACAATATTCATCAACAAGCCGCCTCTGTTGAAATAGATTCCTCTCCCAGTCTCGGTAAAACAAACAAGACACCCAATCACTCGAAATATAAATACCTTATCCACTCATGATAAATTATGTGGATGTAATGAATGTTTCATTGTTCAGTTGAGTACAATGACACTTCCATCTACAATCAACCTCACTAATATGATTAATAATTTTATCAAATTCAAAAGAAAAAACCGACAGGAAGAGCTAGAAAAACACTCCGAAGATTGCATGTGTGTAGACCATCTTATTAAAACTCGCTCATCGAGTGCTAGAGGCATAGAACATTTATTGGAAAAAATAAAACAAAAACAAAAGTCCCAAGGAGCAATTACCAGGAGACTTAGCATAAAGTCAAATATTAAGAAACCTGCAGCTTTACATGAATATGCAGACACAAAGGTAAGCAAAAATAATGTTTTGCTTGACAGAGGCCTTCCTCCACAATAACATTCAACTCTTATATTATTCAATGGAACGTCAATGGCTTAAAAACACGATTACAAATAAGAGAAATTCAAAGATTGTTAAAACAATATGAACCAATAGCAATATGCTTGCAACAAACAAATGAAAAAGTCTCGAGGATAGGCAATTATACATTAGAATCGCATTCAGTTCCTGATATGAATACATTAGGAACAGCAATTTACGTCAATAACCGAATTACTTACGAAATTATATTGACTAATAGTTCTGAATTCCAACTATCTGGAATTAAACTTCATATTAACAACTCTACTTTTAATTTGTATAATATTTACAACCAACCTTCATGTAATTATGATTTACAAAATCTACCTCAAGTATTACCGAATATACGTGTTGATTTTTTAATGGTTGGAGATTTTAATGCCCGAAGCCCATTATGGGATTCCTTTTGCAATGAAACAGATTCACATGGTAACAAAATTGAACACATGATTGACAGTCATAATCTTTGTATTTTAAATGATGGAGATATTAGCACTTACTCTTCAAAATCCCATGGAAATTTTTCATCCATAGACTTAAGTATTTGCTCACCTAACATATTTGACAGATTTGATTGGAATGTTTTAGATGATACATATACCAGTGATCATTTTCCAATTTTAATATCGTGTCTGGGACATACCCCAACACCAACTATCCCACGATATAATGTAGATAAGGCAGACTGGGACCAGTATAAATTTAAAACCAGCCAGATCCCTCCATTTACACGAGTGCAAGGTCATGATGAGATTGTAGACTTCTTCACAAACTTTGTAATTACAGCTGCTGACGAATCTATTCCTAAGTCAACTACTACTCCTACAAAGCATTCAGTACCCTGGTGGTCTGACGCACTATCCCACCTGATACAAGAAAAACATATTATAGGAAGAAGATTAGAAACCCTGCATAATAGATTTAATGCCTTAAGTAAAAAACCTCTAAATTTTGAGAACACTGCCAAGAAACTTGTAGACATTACTATAGAAATCAGTCTACTAAAACCTCATTACAATTGGATCTCGGCGAGATTTAGAAGGGAAGCCAATTAGAGGAAAAATAATGTCATGGAAAAAATATCTGACACAACTTCAATAAGTAAAGTCTGGGAAAAATGTAGGAAAATTAATGGATCTCATATTAGATCTCAGAGACATGCACTAATACATAATGGCCAACCAGTACATGATAGTACCGCAATTTCGAATATTTTAGGGCGTAACATCCAAGCAATAAGTAGTATAATCAACATAGATGATCACTTTCCAGCCATTAAAGCCCGTGAAGAAGCTGTCCCATTGAATTTTGAAACATTAGAGGATATATATTATAACCAGATTTTCACAGAAGAGGAATTTGAATATGCTTTATCTAACTGTAACTCTTCTGCTCCAGGCCAAGACAACGTAAATTTTGAGATGATAAAAAACCTGGCTCTTTTAGAAAAAACATACTTATTGAAGCTTTATAATCATTTATGGGTAAATCACCTGTTCCCAAAAGCATGCAAACATGCTATAATCATACCAGTTGTCAAACCAGGGAAAGATCCAAGCAATCCAAATAACTATAAACCAATATCCCTGACAAGTTGCTTGCGCAAATTGCTAGAAAAAATGGTAAATTATAGACTAATTTGGTGCCTACGTAAGAATCAGGCTCTGTCTTCAACTCAATTTGGCTCACAATCTGAAAGATCTACTTTAGATTCACTTTCCCATCTAGAAAATTATATACGGAGAGGGTTTGAACGTAAGCAAATTACAGTTGCCATATTCTTTGATATCCAAAAAGCATATGATACGACCTGGAGATACTCAATTTTAAAATCCCTACACGGAAATGGTTTTCGAGGGCACTTACAAATATTTATCGAGAATTTCATCCATCAAAGAACTTTTCAGACACGAATAAATAATGTATATTCTGACTCCTTCAATTTTGACTGTGGTCCCTCAAGGGAGCGTTTTGAGTGGAAAATTTTTGCTCTAGCTATTATTAACATCGTAAAGCAGTTACCACAGGGTGTACAAAATTCCTTGTATATAGATGACTGTTATATATTATTCCTCAAGCAGTCTTCATCTACAAAGAATTCCTAATAAAGCTATCAAAAACATCCACAACTGGACTTTGTCGGTAGGCTTTAAGCTCTCATTAGAGAAAACCCAAGCAATTATGTGTCTACAAAAATAGTAGATGGAAACAGAATCAAGACATAGATCTTAAATTAGGTGATAGCCTCATTCAGTTTAGTAATACTGTAAAATTTTTGGGCTTGGTTTTTGACACTCATCTTAACTGGAAAGCACACATAGCCTTTGTAAAAAATAAATGTAATAGTGCCTTAAATTTGATAACAAAATTGTCTCATACTAATTGGGGAGCTAAGAGACAAACATTACTTATGATATACAAAGCACTAGTTTTATCCAAAGTAGATTATGGAAGTCCAATTTACGGGTCAGCACCACAAAGTACCTTGAAGTCCTTAGACTCTATCCACACTCGAGGCTTGAGACTTTGTAGTGGAGCCTTAAATCTTCTCCAAACACTTCAGTATGTTGTGCAAGTGGCGAACCCCCATTATCCTTACATCGTGACCTTGTAACAATGAGAAGTGCTTTAAAGAATATTTCATTTAATACATATATTACTTGATTTTATTATGAATAGATATTTATTTAACAATAATTAATTACTTTGTATCATTTAATAATGGATTACAACATTTCTTGATCGGTAGTTAAGAATCGCATACCTAATTTATCCAACGAAAACTTAAGGACCGGAATCGGCTTAAACCGCAAGACGTTATCAATTGAGAATTGTTATGCAATCGAAGCTCATATTTACTTATTTAATATTACTGAAAAAAACAATATATTTAAACGATATATTTATTTATAAGGCTTAACAATTGCATATTCATACATCGTTAATCACCTATTATTACTATTTAAAATAATAATACATATGAACATACAGGTCTAATTTAGAATGTAAGTCCGTTTATTTACCGATAAAAAGGGAATTACTTATTAATTAATCATAACAATTATGATTTTACTACGTTAATATTAAATCCTATTATTCAATTTAATATTTGGGAATAAATTCCTAACAATATACACATTTCACAACTGTTAGGATGCACATGTAAATTTGCATTCATATTGTTTATCTAATAAAAAATGTATATAATAAATACAAACCAAGAAAGGAATACAGAACTAGCATTTTAGCGAGCAAAATGTGCCATTTTAAAGTTCTTATCAGTAGCTTAAGGATTACAAAATATAAGTTTGTTACACAACTGCAGGAATTCATTAATAACTTACTGGAAAACAAGTTGCAACGAAAAAAAAAGGAAGGAAATGGTTTATTGACAAGGAGCTAACAGCAGCCCAACAATTAGGCCTAATCAGGACGGATAACTCATAGATGTAGACTCAGAGTGGCGAGACTGGACATGATCCTATAGTAGCCAAACCAGCTGACGTGCTGCCTGGCGCCGTCGCCATGCGATTATCAAATAAACAAAGGCGCAACCCATACATGAAACCCTGGACTCTTTAGAACGTGTTTTCTCGGATGTCCGTCAAGACTGTCAAATGATTTACGCACGATATACTATATAGAATATCTACTTTATGCAAAAATAAAAGTATTTAATTTTGCTGGTATACTTCTTCTACAGTTAAGACATAAAGTTTTGTAGATATGGCATAAGTACATTATGGTAGCATTCTTTAAAGATTGGTAAAATATCTTTGCAGCATTTACCAAGGACAGTGCATACTATATGTAGAAATAAAAAAAAATTGTCTGCTGTAGTTGACCAATTTGTCGACGTTATGTGCTTTTCTTTCCACCACAAATTTACAGCTTTGTTTTACTCTCTAGAGGCAGAACTAATTGTCATTCTTTATTCATGGGTCAAACTGACACAATAAAATTTGACAGCAGTTTGGTAAAATAACTGTCATCCCATTGAAACTTCATCCATAGGCACAATATAAAATAATATTAATAATATCCTAGGTTCAATAGCCTGATACCTAACAGCCAATATTTACGTCTATGCTGTTGGCTGATATGAGAAGTGCAACAAGGTCATCTTAGGTAGGATCACAATTAAAGTTTCTTCCAGTTTGAACCCGATTTTGGATCCCAGGATTTCGAGACAATTGGAAAATAATTCAGAGATTTCCGGGAAATAAGTTGTCTCTTTAGATATATTTTCATTGTTAACCATTCAAAGTATATGTTTAACACGGAAAAAAAGATAAAATCTTAATAATAGGGATAATAAAACAAAAGGAAAAATTTTTTGCTGGTATTTAATGGTGAGAATATCAAGGAGTTACAGTGGGAAATTTGATGTCATCTAGCAAAATATAAACAAATTATTTGGATTTTTTAGTATGCAAGTATTTCTTGAAATACTAAATACCTTTGCTAGACAACTAATGTTAATGATATCATACAGAAAATACTGTCTCCAGTTGGAACGCTAATTAATATCTATTTTGAAAGCTTCATCAGTGTAATCCAGATGCTATAAAAATTAAATGCACACACACACACACACATACTTGAAATTTTTAAATTATTTTCAATACTTTATCTTTTTCTATACAATCTTCGTTCTTAACAGGAATGTGTTTCTTTATTGAATGTTATATTGGAATCTTGGGAATAACAAGTTCAATAAATCACTGTTTATTTTGAAACAAAATTCAAAACTTATATATATATATATATATATATATATATATATAGATATATATATATATATATATATATATATATTATATATATATATGTGTGTGTGTGTGTGTGTGTGTGTGTGTGTGTATACATAATATAAAGTTTTTAATTTCAATATATGTACTTGAAATTTTAAAAAACTGTATTTTCAATACTTTATCTTTTTCTATACAGTCGTCATTCTTAACAGAAAATTGAAACTTATGTTTCTTTATTGAATGTTGTATTGGAATTTTGGAAAAAAAAATCATGTTTATTTAGAAATTCAAAACTTATGCAAACACACACACGCACATACACACACACACACACACATATATATGTAACGAGGATATGAACCTCGTTATTCATTTGGTAAACGTGTAACTCAGAGCGTCAGGCAAACCAACACACAAATCTCTCTCTCTCTCTCTAAGCAACCAACGGCTCGCGACCTTCTCTCTCTCTCTCTCTCTCTCTCCATTCTAACAGGTAATCAAAATGAGAGAGTTGCATTATAAAAATACATTTATTTAACAACGAAAGATAGTAAATCAATCAAGTCTCACAGACTAATTTAACTCCGATAAACCCCCAATATTAAAATGTCTGAAATGTAATTAGTCACACCAAATGTCTATTCTCCCATCGGGACTCTCTCGGTCCCCCCCCCCCCCCCCCCCATCGTTCCGCCAGAACCGTCTGTTTCAAAGACATGAGAAACCACTCGTAAGTACTCACATAAGTTTAACAACAAAGATTAAAGATTGGATATTCTCATAGATGTTAAACAGACAACAAGCCACTCTTTGGCTAAAATAGTATAAGACTCACCCATGCAGCTGGAATATTTCACACACTATATTTTAAAGAAACTTTCGCTGAGCTTCCCCGACATCTTGTCTTTCTTCCAAAGACGTCTCTATCCAAATCCACCATAGACTTGGGTAGGGGTATATTAAGAACAGAAGAGGCGCACACGCACATACAAACGCACACTTCGTTAACGCCTCACATTACTGGCTACAACCAGTTTCCCAAAGGCACTTTGAAAAGAGCTCATAAACTGACGTACATTGACTTGTCTTCTATGCAGTTTTATATCACGCCACCCCACAGAAATCATTTGTCAGCTTTTCTCGGGTCGTTGCTTCGGCTCTGTTCTCCACATTCCATTAGGTCACAGCGAACATATTGGCAATATATAATTAATTATAACCCTAGGCCTAACATATATATATATATATATATATATATATATATATATTTCTATATGTATATATATATTATATATATATATATATCTTATATATATATATATATATACATATATACCCTACATATCTACTATATATATATATATTAGTATATATATATATATATATATCTACATATATCATATATATATATATATATATATATATATATATATATATAATATATATTCTATCTATCAATATATACATAAATATAAAAATAAAATTTGATATATATATATATATATATATATATATATATATATATATAATAATTATATATATATAATCTATATATATATTATTCATGTGTGTGTGTCTACAGACGGCAGCATAGTAATTATTATTAATTAATATTTTGCCATGTCTTTTCTCTAACAGTATTCATACCCCTTTAGATTCCGTATTAACTTGTGTTTTATTTTTCAATACATCTTTTAATGGAGCCCTCTATTCATAATAGTATATATATATATATATATATATATATATATATATATATATATATATATATATATATCTATAAAAGTTTTGAATTTCAAAATAAACAGTGATTTATTTAACTTGTTATTCCCAAGATTCCATTGTAACATTCAATAAAGAAACACATTTCTGTTAAGAACGAAGATTGTATAGAAAAAGATAAAGTACTGAAAATAGATTAAAAATTTCAAGTATATTTTTCTTGATAACGAGAAATTTAATTATTTCTTGAGCAAAATACTAAACAATACAGTTCATAAATGTATTTGTTCAAAAAACAGTTAATAAAGAATAAAAATAAAATAATTCTGAAAAGGGTTCTATTATAAATAGAGGGCTCCATTAAAAGGTTTATTGAAAAATAAAACACAAGTTAACACGGAATCTGATATAAATGCACATGAATACTGTTAGAGAAATGGCACTGCAAAATATTAATTTATGAATAATTACTATGGGCTGCAGTCGTATAGTAACCATATATAAAACTGTGTAACATGTCACAATCATACTAACCTGTAATGCAACATATTTATTTACACTGTATAGTTTAAGTTGGGCTAGCCTGTAAGAATAACTTGTGCTGTATTTCCTAGTCTGTGGAGGGGGACATAGAAAAATCAGCATTCCTGAAGGTTATGGGTACCTTTGCTAAGCTAAGGTTAGAGGCTATGGTAGGCGATCCTTGGTTATTTGATGATCAACCCAGGCAGACTGGCTAGTTGGTAAAGTTTACTTGTACGCTAGCTAGTTGGAAAAGTTTACTTCTAAAGCTATAATGTAAGATAAATTTGAACTATGGGGTCAAAATGAAAATATTAAGATTGAAGAATAGCTACTACCTTTAAGTGTTCCTGGCAGATCAAATCCAGCTAAGTCCTCTGCATACAAGGAGGTTTGAGAACTTATTGATGGCATTGTAAATAACATTATAAAACTTCATTAACACTTAAAACTGCAGCAGGCCTAGGGATAGGCCTCGTGATATGTAGTACACTTAGTACTAGTAGTAAGGAAAATGATCATAATTAATCATTGGACTGACAGTAACCCTGCATGCTAATTTATGTGGATACATGAATTTAATGTCAAATTGGCTTTGATAAAAAGCTTATTACAACATTCATTATTTTATTGGATCAAAAAGCAGGCGTGTCGTTGACTGCAAGTTGTCTGTGATCTAACACATGTTTAGTTGAGGTTGTTTCAACATATAAAGATTTTCATGAAAGAAAAAATTTTACTACGTATCTTGAAATATGATTCCCTGTTCTTGTGTGATCCTGTTTCTGTAAAGAACACAGTTGATGGCCCAGCACTGGGTGCCAGCAGTGGCTTTGTTGCTGCTGGTCTCTGTAGTCGCTGACGCTACCATTTCTCAGAATCAGCGCATAACAATGGCACCTTACATGTACGCGATCATCACTTGTCTCTCCAATCTCTCCCTTCCATATCAATGGGATAACTTAATGCTAAGTGAAATACACGCAGCAGAATTAAATAAGCTTCCTCAAAGGGCTTTTATAAACAGCTGAATTCAGTGAACGCGGAACTGTGGCTTCTTGTCACTGACAATGCAGATTCTTCTCTAAGCAAGAGGGAATTTCCAGGCTCAAGGTATATACACACGTCGGGGAAATAAGTATCCAGATAATAATCTTCCACTAAAGAAGCTCCCACTAGTAATTAAGTAAATCACAAAGGACGAATCTTATACCAGGAATAGTACTCTTAACACCATGGACGGTGTTGGTTATTTCACTACACAACAAAATGCAATTAATATATGACTTCATAAAGGGGAATATGGGTTCTCAGTTAAGGGCTTCTTAAGAGATGAAGAATTGGAACAAGAAAATGATTATTTCAGTGGAAGAGAAAGAAAACTGGTTGTAATTGTCACAATCCGACTTAACAGTGGGTTGTATAATGCAATGATCAGTTGCATGAGGCTTCCTTGGTCTGCTGGGAATAACATTCTTCCCATGTGGTGGAGACACAGATGGAAGACAAAGAGTGCTTAGAGAAAGCACGGGACTCGTCTGGTCTCGAGTTCTGCGGATCTGAGAGTAAGGTCGATTTAGGAAAGGTCGGTATAAGAAAGAGGGTTGTATCTGGAGTGAAGGGCTGCCTAGGCCACGCCCCCTTTACACCATGGCTGTGAGTGATTGGCAGGCTTGGAGTAATTGTAATTTAACTGAAATGTAATTAATTACACATTTTTAAGGTAATGGTACTTGTAATTATTCATTTATATTTAATATTAATTTTAGTTGTAATTGTAATTTGCTAATAGGAATGGTAATTATAATTGTAACTATAATTCACATAAAGTATATGTAAGTACTCCAAGCCTGATTGACAAATTTGTCTGCTAAACAGATGAAAACAACATACTACAGTTATGCCATTACCTACGGAAATATTTCTTGGAAAGCAATGAAAATTTGCAAATTTCCTTACGTTTTTCTGATTTATGTGGCACAAGGCACCTTAATTTGACTATGTTAAATGTCAACGTTAGTAAAAAGACCGCCTTCCCGCTGTGACAACTGAAAGATGATGAGCATGGTATAATTGGGGGGAGGAGCTTAGTGACGTCACTCATTGTTAGCCAACAAGAACAAAGAGGAAAGTTTTCATTTAAGGGTTGTTTTTTGTTGCTTTTATTTTATAATCATTGTCATTATCAGTATCAGGAGTGCAACAAAAAGTCTAAATTTTCCTTTAAGCTTGCGAAACTATTTCTATTATAGTGAAACTTAAAAAACAAACAGGAGAAAATCATATTTTGGTTTGTGTTACCACAGCTTTCAATGGGGATGACACTACCTCTTTCTCTAGATACCTTGGATGTAGGGTGGATCAATCAGGGTCGCTTCGTCTTCCAAGCTCTTCCCCCAAGCATACCTGGGCAACCGTCGCTGGTCATCTGGAATATGACAAAGACAGCCTGGTACACAAGTCCAAGAAAAGTGGGTCTTAAGGCTAAGGATCCTAAGAACTGTCCTAGCAATCATACTCTCCTTTATGAGCCTATAGTAAAAATTCCCACACTTGGAAAGTTCGTTGGAGTCACCCTTTTGAAAACAACGCGCTTACCTTCCCGCTGATTGCTCTGTGGTCTCCCAGAGAAGGTGTAGCAGTAAGGTCCACCAGAGGTTCATACTCTGAGATGGAGGTGGTGAGGAAGTAGTGTCGGGTGCTGCAGGCTCACAAGTTGCTAAAACGAAGTCATTAAAGGTTGGTGGATCTCTTGGAGGCGGATCTGTGTCCTGATCTGGATCTGGCACTGGACCATGTTGGGGCCAGGCACAGGGTTCAATTCTTCTGTGGGCTCAACATCTGAGAGGGGCAGAGGGACTGCCAGTGTTGGTGTTTTTTTTTTGTCTTTCTGTAGTAATTTAAAGTTACTGGAAGAACATGGCTGTTTCAGTAGCAGGTGGTTTGCAAATTACATCTTTAATTGCCCTGCTGTCCAGTGTAAGAGCTAAGGCCCAACGTAAATAGTTGGAAACATGCACCGTGGCAGTGCACCAGAATCTGGTTGACTGTATTTGGGCCGACGAACAGTCATTGAGAAACGTCTATTTAAATAGCACAATAAAATTTGAATCCCTCCTTGATCTGTCTATTCACTAAGTGCTCAGCTAAGCAAACAAAGTAATTTCGCTCCTCATTGCTGGAACTGAATCCTTTGCTAGCTTACCGCAGCAACAGGTTAAATTTCGAAGTTGACAGAACTTCCCTTGCCGGTGTTTGGAGGTGAAATTAGTGAATATGCTGCCTTTAAGGAATTGTTTGATGTTCATGTCAATAGTGTAACTAAGTTTATGTATCTGTTTGGTGCCCTCGAGAAAGAGCCTCTTAGGATAATTAAAGCTTTGAGTGTGACAGCTGCTACTATGGTTTAGTGTTAAATTTGTTAGGCTGATATTACAGTAATCAATAACAGATGCTGGTAATATTGCATAGGCGACTCGGCAATATATTTGTGCCCAAATTCAACCATGTGGACCTGAAAAATTTCTGTATTGAGTTCACTGTGTTGTAAGAACAAATTAAATATTTAAGTACAGTAGATAAAGAGCAGGGAACGGTCATGAGTTTAATAAACCAAAAGCTCTCTCAAGGTGACGTATATTGGAAAGAGGTAGATTGTGAAAGTGTGATTACACTTTGGATGAGTTTTCGAGGCACTTGATTTCCTCATTAGAAGTTTGGAGGAGGGGGAAAGACGAGTCTGTTAGGCCAAAGACAGTTGCATTTCAAGCCCAGCATGCTAGAACGTGCTTGTTCTGCCAAGGGGAACATTCAACAAATGATTATTTAAAACACACCGTTGAAGACTGCAACTGACAGTTTATGTATTCTAGCAGATGCTTTAAATGTTTAGGCCAAGGCCACAGTAGCAGCCAGTGTTATAAACAGAACTTCAAGTTATGTAATGGTAAACATCGTAATTTGTTTTGTAGTAATAGGTAGCCCAGTAATGTAAATGTCCTGAGTCAGTCATCTTATCATGAAACATCAAGGCCGGTAAAAAGTCGGGCTAAAAGTAAAGGTTCTGAGAGTTCCATCGAAAGTGGCCAAAGTAAAAGTAGAAAGAGTGAGGAAAAACCCTGCGTAAATGCGAAAACTGTAAATGCATCTCCTCACCTAAGGTTACCACTGACAATGTTCCCAACCGCTTCAGTCATTTTGTCTGCTGAGACCCAACAGGCTGCCACCAGAGTGTTTGCATACGGGGAGCCAACATAGTTTTGTGTCAAGTAAATTAGCGAGGGATTAACAACTACTAGTTGTAAAAAGTCTCTCAATATTGGACCATTTGGGGCTACAGTTATTAGTGGGGAATATGATTTGGTTTCATGTAAACTTCAGATGGGAAACAGGGTAGTAACGACAAAATTAACAGTACATGACAATGTGAACACACCCATGTACAATTTGGGATTGGTTAACAAAAAAACAATGTTAACAGATCCAAGGGTACAGGTTGGCAGACCGGATAATTAATAGTGATGTAATAAAGGATGTAAATATACTGATTGGAGCTGATTATTTCAGCCATTTTGTAACCAGTATGGATAAGTACATGGGAGTTTGTTTGTAACTAATCAAGGGGTATCCTCGTATGGGAGGGTTCCCAGTGGGCACTAAAGGGAATTGATTCGTCTGCAGGAAGATCCTTGCGCATCTATCGAATGTCTGAACTGTAAGAGATGTTGATGAGTGGTGGACTCAACAAAATTGGTATCAACCCCAAAGAGCAGTTCTCAGTATCAGATAACATAGCAATGCAAAAGGTAAAGGATAGTGTGGTATGAACTAACCAAGGTTATCAACTAAGACTCCCCTTTTGCAGTGAACAATGTAGAATTGTTAAGTACTGTAATGCCATGGTACACTTAAATTCTCTGGAAATGAGATTTGAAAAAGACTATAGTTATCAAACAGCTTACGAACAGGCCCTTCAGACTTATCTTGAAGCTGGGTTCATAGAGGAAGTTCCTGACTAGAGAATAGGCTACTATATGCCTCATTTTGGTGTAAGAAAAGAGAGCTCCACCACCCCCCTTTGGATTGTGTTGAATGACTCATCATCCAAGTCAAAAGTAGAAAACTTCTTAAACAATTGCTTATATCTAGGTCCCGGCAATTAGTTGAGTTATTGTACGACGTATTGCTAAAGTTTAGAGTAAATACCTACATATCTAAAGCATTCCATAGAGTCCTCCTTGATCCGCAGGACAGAAAGTCTGCTCGACCCTTGTGGTACAAGGCACCGGCAGATGCGGCTAACTTCACCTTCAGTGTTGTGGTATTTGGAATAACAGAGAGTCCATATCTCCTTCAACAAGTCCTCCAGACTCATTTGCTGGGAGCCAGGAGGGAAGAATTGGCCAAGTCGTTCTGTGTCGACAACTATATGGCAACCTTTGCCACTGAAGGAGAAATGCGGTATAATTATGAAATGGTTAAACAATTTTCAGATGAAGCTAATATGCCATTGAAAGGGTGGGCAAGCAATAGCCTTTAAAGGTGAGGAGCTAAAGAACCAGTTGAACTCGGTGTTGGGAATGTCATGGGATAGAAGTAGTGAGCAGATAGGACTGAAACCCTTCAGGAGGATAAAGGATCTGTCAGATGATTGGGTTCCAATGGAACGCAGGGTCCTTTGATCTGTTAGGCCTGCCAGGTCGAATTTTTGTTAGAGGGAAATTATTCTTGCAGAAGTTCATTTTAGCCAGTCTAAAAGTTGCCATTAGTGAATTTATGGGCCATAGAATTCTGTAATGGCACTTCTTTCCCACCTGATTCCCCCAAATTGATGGTGCGTTATAATGTTACTCACCATAAGTGACTCCATCCACTACCCAAAACCTGTTACTGCTACTCCTGTGAGTATGTCCATCCATTTAGGGGCCAGTTTCCAGCTTCGCTGAATAGTAATTCCTACATAAAGACTGAAACGTTTGTATACCGTGTAAGAACAATCATGTTTTTACTGATGCCTCACGCAAGGCATATGGGGCAGTGGTAAGGGAGAAAGTAACCTAATGACTAGTAAAATGAGAGTAACAACAAGGAAGCAATTGAGGTTAACTATACCTAAGTTAGAATGATTACCCTTGTTATTAGGAATTAAGTTAGCCAGGAAATTAAAGAATCTGTTGAACTTCAAAACTGTTGTAATTTGGACCGATAGTAAGGTCGCTATATAGCAAAGAGGAGAACAGATACACCTTTATAGCAAATAGGTTAGGGGAGGCTAATTCTATTCTACAGGAGAGTGGGATGAATGTGAAGCATGTGCCGACCAAGAGTAATCCAGCCGATATCCTGTCCTGAGGAACTAGTTTGAGAGAGTTGAAAGGGTGCCGGTTATGGCTCTATGGACCCTGATTTCTTCATTGTGAAGGGCCGCCTGATGTACTGCTGAGCCTCGACGAATCACTGATGAGCCAGGTTACCACACCAGTAGCTGCTGCCCTTCATGAGCACCAGGAAGAAATTGCCATGGCTGAACCAGCTGAATGATGGTTTATAATGGGGGGTATCGTAAAATTCAGTATTCTGTTAGGTGTGATGCATTGTGTATTGAAGCTCTTAAAGAGTAAAGCTAATGGAATTTTTGGAAACTTGTCCGTCTGGAACAGCGGCATTATTTATCTTCTGTTTGTAGCTATTTGGAGAAGGGATCTAAAGTACCAAACAATATTGTGAATTTATAGTTAACCAGTTAGGATTAGTTTTAGTTGATGATGAGATATATTCTAGGAAAATAATTAAGAATGCTTTAGAGAATAGAGACCTTTTGATATTGTTGCCTGCAAAAGCAAAATTAGTGCTGTCATACTAAGACACTTGCACACTTCTAACATGCATTGTGTCATGAATTTGATAATGGCTATTTTTCGGCAGATGTTGGTGTCCAAGGCTGAGATGTTTGGCTAAGAAAGAAGAAAGGCGTTGTGTAACATGTATCATATCCTTCAAGCCCCCTCTATGATGTTCACCTCCGCTGCCACTCCCCATCACACAAACACAGATGACATGCCCATTCACCAACATCAGTGTAGACCACACCGGCCCACTCCAGGTGGAAGGGGGGTTAGGCTACATCTTTCTGGTCACCTCTATGAGCAGTTGCAGTGTATAGGTATCTCGATTATTGTCCAAAACTCGATGTGACAGGGTTACTATTAATGATGAGGTTGATGTGCTGCGACACATGGAATGCCTTGTAGCATCTACTGTGATAATCACCAGACCTTCCGTGCAGCCAGCACCTTCCTACAGGATGTCTACTATGAGGGCAAATTTCGAGGGTTCGCGCGTGAGCGTAGGATTCAGTGGACCTTTCAGACTCCACGTGCTCCTTGGAAATGGGGCTTTTTCGAGCGTCCACCATACAAGATAATAATACTGGCTAGAAGTATTTATCATCAGCCCTATCTTAATAAATGAATAAATAAATAAATAAAGCAACTATAATGCAAAATGCATGCTACTCGCCATGAGAGCATTGTCACACTCCCCACGACTAGATGTCGTTTCCGTTCTTTCCTTTCAAGTTATTATGGAAGCATAACAGTAACCATTATTGGAGTTGATAACATTCTAGGTTTAAGAGTGGCTGTACTGCTAATGTAAAGTGACAATCGGCTAACCTTGGCCTTCTTCATTTACTGCTTTTCATGTTTGTCATTTATTTTATGTTGCTTACCTGTGGTTAACATTTGTCGTTTCTCATTCTGCTTGGTTTTTTAATGTTCACATAAGGGCAATATTCGGTAGAAATATCCTCTTCAAGCTAGAGGCCTTACAGGCATATTCCATACGAACGTGAGCTCATGAGAAACTTATAAAAATCAAGCACTTTCGCATTGCTAAGATAACAGAGTATAAAGGTACCTAAAGATGACGATGGCAATTGAAATTTTAATGTTGCAAAAATAATCAGCATGAGACATTTATATGCTGCGCAACTATAACAACCTTGATACACTTGATATTTGACACAGACAGAAAAGATTACGGTATAAAAACTATTATGAAATGAACACTAGTACTTTGATGCAGTTAGGGCAAATTTAGAAATTCGAATAGCTCCATCACTAATTTCGTTGTTGTTAAGGTTTTATTTTTGGCAGTTTTATATATAAAGCTACTGTATAAGCCTCATAAATAATATTAATTATATATTTACTGAATACCAGTACATACATTACTGTCAGTTGGTTCTGTGGGTTAATTTGATGTCTAGAAAGGCATGGTTTACATATTTATTGCTCTGGAAGTGCTCAAAAACTTTAGTTTCCAAGCTCTTTGTAATTATTTTTATAGCTTTAGTATTTCACCGTTATCGCTGATTTCGACGACGTTCTATATTTCAAGAAGTGAGCTTATCACTTTCTCTCCCTGAATGAAGCCCTCCTCTTCCACAATAAACAACTTTCCACCAACCCCACAACCTTACTTTGCGGCCTTCACGTCAGCATAATTATTCATAGATGTTAACTCTGTATAGTAAATATTCATGTAAATTAGCATGTCAAGAAACAAATCCGGATCGGATCGTGTCATTTTTGTGTCAGTGTCGGTCGCGCACTACAGATCCGTCCGCACACCTGTTTATAACCTAAGCTCACCTGTAAATAACTCTACGGGCTGCTCTTGAGCAAGAGCCCGTGCTGGCATAAAGCCAGCTTAATCTTAAACAACAACGTAAATAAATATCTTGGGATCCTCGGAAGCTACCGAACCGAAGCCTTTATTCCCGAACCTCTCAGATGTTTCAAGTGCCAGAGGTTTGGATATAACGGCCCACCATGTCTGCAGGATTTGCAGCGTCACGAGACCGACGTTTGCCTTGCAAAGTTCAAAGCAAAGGCCACGCTGTTGCCCGATACCCCAAACTGTCACCAGTCACACCATACCTGGTTTAAGGGATGTCCCGTCAGACTGGAGAAGATTTGGAGGATGAAGGGCATTCCCCCACCGCCTGCAAGACCTCAAGAACGCCAGCCATCGTCCCCAAGACGACCTCCAAGCAAGCCAAGGATTGGCCCATGGACAAATCTGCCTCCAACACTGCAAACTCCTCAACCTTCCCCAGCACAACGTCCTAAACCCCGCCAAAATATCACCAATCCCTCATCCTTTCCTTCCCTCCAACCTCCTGCTCCCAAACCCCCTCCAACCCCCCAACCCCCGACCCCTAAGGTTGTTCCCTCAACCCCTCAGTTCATTTCTCCAACCCCTGCATCATCATCATCATCGCCGGTTCTTGCTTTACGTGTTGAGGCAGGAACTCAAACTGAGAGTCTCCCGAAGAAATCGCCGTCGAAGAAATGCAGACAGAAGGACCTACATATTGTGAAGCATCGACCCATACAGAGGAAATGCCAGCTACAGAAATGGAGGCTCCGTCAGAGAAGTTATCTGGAGTGTTCCTCAACGGACCTACAAAGCTTAAGCTCGCGATAGACGAAGATTACATCAACAAGGTCCTTCTCACCTTCCCAGAGCTTCACAATCTCCTACAGAAGACTGTGAAACAAGCAAGGAAAAGCTTTTCATCTATGCTGGCGAAGGAAATGTACTCTGAATGTATCAAAATAAACAAAATACTTCTCCCGGATCGCCTCCTCGGACCAAATTACCAAATTACCAAATAATTGCTTTACTGTTTAGTGGGTAATTATCTTTTTCTACTACTCAACAATCTTCCTTTCCCCTCCGTTTTTCTAACGACCGAATGTTTCTGCTGTCACTCAAACTACCGCTTAAGATGTTGCTAACTTTTGTTTTGCTGTTCCTAAAACTGATAATATTTCGTTTTTCTATCATCGATCTCTTCCACTAACGATAGGTGTTTTTTTTTGTTCTATCCTCGATTAATGAAATATGGTACTTTAACTCCATAGAGTTGTGCGCTTTTTTTCCGTTTTTCTACGACGATAACTTTTCGATTTCCTTACTGGCTATCTCTGACTCGCCAGAACTTAGGGTTTAAAGGGGTTCGTACCCTTGCCTGTTCACCTTTCCTTTCACTTGCAAATCATACCATCTCACCTGCATATCCCATAGAAATCATAAATAAAGGCTCACCTCATGTCCTTAAACTCACCTTTCCACATACAAAATATTCTTATGACCTACGGGCTGCTCTTGAGCAAGAGCACGTGCTGGCATAAAGTCAGCTTACCCTTAAACAACAACAACAAGAACGTAAATAAATTATCAGTACCTGACTACCTGTCTCTCTCTCAAAACCTTACAGATCTTTTCCCCGACAATCTTTTACAACGTTCAGGATGAACGAGCAGAAGAAGAATACAGGAGGGCAGTTTTGTGGTTCTCCTTGTGATGTGCAAATCTGAATGGAAAAATCCTTGGTGTGGAGATTAATAGAGTAAACCAAGATCTAGATAAACAGGTCTAACACTCGTGAACGGTGGCAAAATATGACGTCACTGACGGCCGCCCGTCTTGTCGGCTTATTTTGAAACTGCACGTGGAAGCAAAAAGGTTCTTGGTTTCCAATGCTCAATATACGGTTGAAATAACAGAGAATAACACCAAAGGGCCAGGTATAAGTTTCTTGAGATTTCCTAGACATTGAATTTTAAAGTTTCTTTTAAAAATCCTTGCGCAGATCGGATTGTGTTTGCATTTGCTGATGCACCCCACATGATTAATAAGCTAATAAGAATTTATTTTATGGAACATGGATTTCACACGGAAAAGGGTGATTTTATTTCATCTGCTTCTGCACAAGAAATGATGGATGAAATAGCAAATGAATGCAATTTCACACCAAAATCTATTCAAAATCACAATGCCAGGAACTCGAGCAACGTGTCAAGTGTGCGGCCCAGTTAATGTCCAAAACATGTGCACTGCTGCTAAGTTTCCAAGAGAAAAAGGTCTGATTTAATCCCAAAACTGGTTGGTGACAGCTTATTTCATAGATGTAGCAAATGACTGATTTGATGTGATGAATTCCAGTGAAAGGGATGGAGATGTCAACTCGAGAAATGCCTATGGTGAGCATATAATCTACCAGGAAGAAATTTTGGGTAGCATAATACACAAGATGAGAAATATGAGAGGGAAAGGTTATGCAGGTCGTTATTTAAGCTTTCAGAAAGGTATTATTTTTTTTTCTAGGAAATCTCTGATTGGACTGTTTGGTATGTTTAAGCTCTGTATATTGTCTAACTTATTTAATGATCCGGAGGATCAATCAAGGCTGCTTAGAACATTTTTTTTTTTTTGGGGGGGGGGGGGATCAGTTGAGCGGATGCATGATCCTCATAAGTACCCCAATACTTTGAGTTTCAAGTATCGACGATGATCCTTATATTCTATTAAACTTTTGGAAAACCTCCACGCCCCGCATAAGAAAGATTAGTGGCGCGACGGGCGTCGGTGACGTCACAGCCTCTCGGGAACTGTTTATCTAGACCTTTCTGTAAACTGTTTTGTGTAAATTAACGGAATGTCAATATTGTAAAGCAGGCAAAATTTTTATATAAATTATCCAATCTAGAGATTTTGAGGGGAAATTCGAGGTGACGTCGAGGTCTTTAGAGCCAGTTCTGCAACTTTCTCAGGTCCCTAATAGAGGTAAGCAACGTTTTAGATTGTGTTGTCACTTCCATGGCTAAGAGCCTGTGTAATGGTTTGATCTAATATCTGTGTAAATTTGTGATCCGAGGCTCTGCGCTAGTAATAGTCAGATAAAGTGTAAATATATAATTCAGCTACAGGATTTTTTAAAAATTAATTCTTAACACTAAAGATAAAGGTAATTTTGGGGTTTTTGTAAAATGTTATGCCCTTTGATTGTGAACCTCATGGCCGACCATGCGATCAATTTAGTGTTGTCTTGTTAAATATTTAGAGTATAGTTTTTGTAATCAAATTGCAAATCCTCGTCGTGTTTTGCTGGGCCTTCTGTTTATCGATTTTGCTCTTCAGGCCAGAGCATCATAGTCCCATACCATCCAGGGACCTCGAACCACACCATGTCGGAAGGAAAACTTCTGACTCCGAGAGTCCGAGCTTAAAGTTCACGGTATAGATTAATGAAATAATAAAGAGCTCATTATACAGGAAAATGGGGATTCATTCGAGGGTGAACTTGTGTATCAAAATAAACTACACAGTTGATGGTAACTACCGAAAGAAATGGTGCAATAGTAAAGTATTCTTCTATCACTGTTTTGGAATTATGTTAATACCATCCATCGCCTTCATAAAATCACAGTGAATTCAGGTTCCATTAATTGATAAAATCATCATAACTTTGGATGGAATGCTTAACTGCGCTGTTTTCCATTATTAAATACATTATTAAATACGAGTCATTTACAAGCGTCCTCAAAATACTGTATTAGTACAGAGAGAGCTTCGGTCAGCGAGACTTCTTTTGTTTAATGCGCAAACCTATTCTGCTGTCGTGCAGTCTTGCTTTATGCTGCTAATCCTAAACACTATTTTTCTTTCGACAATTTTCATCCTCATTTTCCTCTTCATAGGCTAACCTTCCCTCTCATCAGTCCTTTTCTTTATAAAGTAAGTGGTTTAAACCAAAAATATAGGCCTATAATTTTTCAACAGTGCCGATTTGTGAAGACCATTGTTCATATATATATTTACATACCTGAGATGTGAATGAGCTGGAGGGAAAAGGGAGTTCATGATCAGAAATGGGCAGTTTTGTCGTGATAATCGTCACTGGTCATTTCCGATAACAAATGGCATTTAGTCACCAAGACACGGATATTTTTTGTTGGAGGCCTTCACCCTAAAGTGTTGGCGCCATTTCCTGAAGGTTTTATTTTAAGTTATAGGTAGCTACACAGAACATCTTTGTAACATGATTCCCTTTTATAAAAATGTGCAACAAGATAAGGTATTGATTTTAAAAGAACTTGCATATCTCAACACCGTTATACGCAGATTCAGATTTTAACGATATTTTGTTTAAATACTCTTTAAAAACAATCAAACTTCGTTATAAAGCTGAAACAAGCCTCACGTAAAACAACTGCAGTTTTATTCAGAATCTACTGAGGACACTTTTAATGAGCGCTTGTACCTTTAAATGAGTTAAGTTATATAAAATGTTCGTGTTTCGATTTTGGTAACAGAGAGTCAGGTTAATGGTAAACTTAATGAATCACTTCCGTCAACACTGTTTTTGATGGTGAAATTTACAACTTTGAGCTTATATGAAATATTGAAGTTCGTCTGTAGACTCTAAAGAATACCAATGTTCTTTAGGCAAAAACAACTGCAAAACTACTCGATATGCTCATCAATGAATAACCCTCCCGTCCACCACGCACTTGAATGTCCATCCCTCAAGGCGTTTTCATAACATTCACATACGGCTCAAATCCTATGATCGAAAGGGAATCTACGATAGCGCATTACCGTTCCATTAACTGATTGTAAGTTACCTGGAGTCACTATACTAAGATCATTCCATCGAACTCCGAATAACATGTTCACGTGTAATGATCTGATGACCTGTAAACTAGCCTGAGGGATGAACTAAACCAGACGCTAATTAATTTGTAGCGGAGAATTATTATCTTGCGTCCAGCTAAGCCTTAGCAACTGGCATAGGGTTCATTATTAGGGCAGTTTTATACATTTACTCACACACTCACTCATGTAAACGTACACACACACACACACACACACACACACACATACACACATATATATATATATCTTACGTATTCTCCTTTGGAGAAGGTAATGCAAGAAAGATACTATCTTTTGGTTTCTCTCAAAGTTAGTTTACACGCCCTTTTTGTCGCAAAAAAAGATCGGCTGCTTTTTCCCAGACAAATCCTTCACTAACGTTCAGGATTCGTGAGCAGAAGTAGAAGGCAGAAGGCCAGGTTTGTGGTTCCATTTTCATTTTGAGTGATTGTGTATGAAAATTCCTTGATATCTGAAGTGACTGTATAAATGGTATCAGGCAACCTAATGGGACTCTCCTTTATGCGTATGAAGTAAAAAAAAAGTTACAAGTTATCCAATGTAAATATTTTGAGTCCAGTGAAAGGTGTTACCAATGCTAGCAGAGAGATATTCGGCCTCATTTCTCGAGCGCACTAAAGATGTAGGGTGTGATATCATTGTCTTTCATCCTTTACGGTAGCTAAGATAGCAGCCTCCTCAGGGGCTATGGTCCCTGGGGAGGATTCTGCACCCGCGAGACAATGCCAGTCCATAGGTAGGGCAATTTCTTATTTAGCCCACCAGATGGCAAACTTGTGGGCTAATGTAGTCCTTAAGAGGAGAGATGCTGCCTTGACTCACCTGACCAGGACTTTGGGACCCGAGTCTGCCATGACCCTAAGGAATGGACTTCTGCTGGGTTCCTCCTCTCTCTTTCCTAGAGAGATGGTGGGTGCTGCTGTAGAAAAATGACCCCCTCATCCGACAGGCAGTGACGAGGTCGTCAGGACCTTCATGTGTCACTGCAGCCCGACCTTCGGGTCAGGCTAATTACTCCTCAGGCCCTAAGAAGTCTCAACCTTCGAAGGGTACTAGAGGCTAGGGGAAAGACCCAGCATTCTTCTTCCTCTTCTGATCAGAATTGTCCCTTTCAGCCCTCCTCTACCTCAGGGAAGGCAGGCAAGGGTAGGGAAGAGAAGAAGAAAGGGAAACACTAGGGGCGGCATTCAACTCCAGCTGCTGCTATCAGTGGGAGGTTGCCTATCGTGCCCTTGGGCAACTTGGCAGCGATTTGGAGCTGAGACCTGGGTAGTGGATATCCTTTGGGAGGGGTATCTACTTCCCCTGAAGTCTTGGCCTCCCCTCACCGATCTCCCAGTCCATCTCCAGGCTTACGTACCCGGTTCGCTAAAAGACATAACACTCAAGGAAGAAGTGTAAGCCATGCTTACCAAGGGCATGATAGGAGTTTTCTTGGACCAGTCCCCAGGCTTTTACAGGTGCATCTCTCTCATAGAGAAAGCTTCAGGGGTTGGAGACTGGAAATAGATCTCTCTCCACTGAACTGATTTGTTTGCCAAACTTGGTCCACGATGGAGACAGCGCATTCAGTGCTTGCCTCCGTCAGAGAGAACATTCATTCTGACAGTGGATCTGAAGGATGTGTATTTCCAAATACCCTTCGATCAATCCTCTTGGAAGTACCTTCGCTTTATCCTTGGGGGGACTGTATTTCAGTTCATGGTGCTTTGTTTCGGACTCTCAGCTGCTCCTCATGTGTTCATGAGAGTGTTCACACTCGTCTTGGCTTGGGCCCATTTGCAAGGGATATATCTGTTGAGGTACCTCGATGATTGGTTAGCCCTGGCTCCCACTTGCAGTTGCTTCAGGGCAGCGATTGACTTCTAGAGTTTTGCTGCACCCTTGGGATTGTGATAAACTTAGAGAAGTTGGATCCCATACTCAAGCAGAGGATAAAGTACCCATACCTGTGCATGCTGATCGATTCGCTAGCAGCAAGAGTTTTTCCCTCAGATATTCGCATCAGCAAGTTCAGGAAGGTAGCGCAGTTGTTCCTGTCTCGATACGAACAACCAGCACAGCAATGGCAAGTTTTATTCGGTCATCTGTCATCCTTGGAGAAACTGGTCCCTCACAGATGTCTCTACCTACATACTCTTGAATGGAGAATGAGGGATACTGGTCCCAGTCTTGAAACTCTCAATCCTTCCTCATTCCTCTGTCGGAGGAGGTGAGGAGAGACTTGGAGTGGTGACTGGATGACAGGAACTTCTTGATAAGAGCACCGACTGAGGGATGGGGTGCAAACCTCGAGAAATTGCTGACCTCGGGGGTCTGGGACCAACATGGCAGACACCTCCACATCAACATTCTGGAACTCAAAGCGGCCTTCCTGGCCCTTCAAGAACTTCAGGATAGAGTGATGGGGTACTCTGCAATGTTGCTGAGCGACAACACAACGGCAGTGGCATA
The DNA here is from genome assembly GCF_015104395.2 of Macrobrachium nipponense. Classification (NCBI taxonomy): domain Eukaryota; kingdom Metazoa; phylum Arthropoda; class Malacostraca; order Decapoda; family Palaemonidae; genus Macrobrachium; species Macrobrachium nipponense. The sequence goes on from NC_087200.1 coordinate 36,331,695, forward strand.
TGTCAACAAGCAGGGGCCCTCATGTCTCCTCAACTCCATCAGTTGACAATGCAGGTATATGAGTGGTGTAAAATGAATTGAGTGGTTCATGTTACAGGCCCTGTTCAGTTTTGCATTTTTAATATTAACGTAATTCGTTTATCTTTGCTTTTGGTTTTTGTTGTCAGTTATTAATGTAAGTTTGTAATATCTTTTGACTTTTGTTTATTTTAGTTTCCACTTTATTATTTAATCACCTCGTTTAGGAGGTGGTTTGCTGTTAACCATTATTGTTGGACCCTCCCATCAGTTTGTATGTTTTTGCTCTGTTTTTCATATTTGTGAGCGTGTGTGGGTGTGTCCAGCGGTTACCAGTGGGCAGTGGGAGTTTTCTTCTATGTCGGGGCATCTGAAGGACCTTTAATTTGCCTACGGCCTCCCGACAGAAGGATTCTTGGACGCTTAATGCAATGCACATACGGCAGTATCTGCAACTTTATTGACTCCCGTGTGTGGGGAGAGAGAGACTTGGTGTTTCTCCTGCTTGGCCTGAGTGAGACGTAGCACTCAGGCGTCTTGGCTTCAGTGGTCGTGATAGATGATCATTTGTGTATGGAGTTGCAATGCCTTTGCCTCTCTCTGTTCCAATGTATCCTTGAGGTCATCATCCAGAGCTTCAGCTGTGGAGAAGTGTAAGCCACCATTAAAATATTTCTTTATTATTAGCCTCGCGATCAATGCAGTTTCGGTGGGCTATTGTGGACATGTCATTCAAGGAAAGATTGACCCTATGTGTGTGACCCGTAGGGTTATGGAAGTATTTCATCGCTGGTCTGCAGTATCAACATGTTTATTATTGGATCACCAGCCTTCGTTATTTATTTATGATGACGAAAGTGTGTATTTGTGATTTTGTTGTTAGGTGTAGGGAATTATTGTATTTAGTTAGGTTTAAGGATTCATTCTCTCAGTATCCTTTCCTGTCGTGTGTTTGTGGTAATTTGTCGTCATAGTATGTTTGTGGATTCACACCTTCCCCTATAGCTTTCTCTCCTCCTGTTGGTACGATCGTTAGCTAGGAGATTGTGTTTATTGTTTGTAAGGTGTGTGGTCCTTTCCTTTTCAGGTGATTACGTAATTATAGTGGTACCGTTTTGTATATAAATATATTTATTTATGTTTATATTCATAGTTTATTTTTGTCCTTCCTGTTAACATTTGAGCTTCATTTTTGCTGTCCCATAGGTTATCTCTCCACTTAAATAGGAGTTAATAGTTTCAAGGTGGATGTTTGGAAAGAACTGGTAATGTGAGTCGTTACAGTGGGCATAGGCTCACTTGGTAGAGTCGTCAGCCAGATACATCCCGGGAAGGAGGAATGTAGTGGCAGACAAACTCACCCGCCACAATCAGGTGATAGGGACAGAGTGGTCCCTACACCAGGATGTAGCCGAGAGGTTGTTCGACCTGTGGGGGCGACCAGTAATAGACCTATTCACCACCCGGCACAACAGAAAAGTTCAGGTGTTCTGTTCAACCGTACCAGACTCATAGGCAGCTGCAGAAGACGCATTCCAACCCTCATGGGACAACCTCGATGTCTACGCCTTCCCCTTGTTCTGTCTAATTCACAAGGTGATCAGCAGAGCGCTGACCACTTCAAATCTCAGTATGATTCTGGTAGCTCCCAAATAGCCTCAAGCCGTTTGACATCCCTATCTACTGGCCCTTCTTTCCAAGGCACTGAGAAAGCTGCCCCAGTGGCACAATCTCGTGTGCCAACCACATGTAGAGCAGTACCATCAGGCAGTGCAGACCCTGGCTCTTCATACTGGAAGGTTATCAATCATCTCTTGTGAGTGAGAGGCTTTTCGCGCTGTGCTGCATCAGAGATGTCTGGATACCTCAAGAAGTCCTCTGCAGCCATATACCAAGGAAAGTAAGCCGTCTTCTGTGGTTTGTGTCATCGAATGGGTATTTCTCTAGTCAGAGCCACTCTCCAGCAGGTTGCGGATTTCCTTGTTTTCCTTTACCGGTAGAAACTTCTCTCTGTTTAAGCAACAAAGGGCTATTGAGCCGCCCTCAACTTAGTTCTGTGGCTGAAAGGAGTCGATATCTCTTCATCCCTGGAGATATCTCTCTGGTTGAGAAGTTTCAAGAGGTCTTGCCCATGTGACTCTTGTCCTAAGGAATCTGACTTGCACTCCTTACAAACCTTTACGAGAGTCGTCAGACAGGGATCTGACTCTCAACCCAAGACCGTCTTCCTGCTCACCATGGCATTGGCGAAAAGAGCAGTACTACATGGGATTTCTTTCACTGTGAAACACCCTAGTAGGTGGGGATCAGTTTCAGTTATTCTCGGTTTTGTCCCAGACTTTGAGGCGAAGACTCAAAACCTGTCTGTCCCTAATGCCAGGTTCAAGTCCTTTATGATCCCCTCTATAAAGGACTTCATAGACAATGATGTGGATGAGATACTGCACGGTCCTGTTAGGTCGCTGAGGCATTACCTGAGGAGGGCTCGACATATCCGGCCTGAGTGTTGACAACTCTTCGTTAGCACTGGCTTGTCTGAGAAAGAAGTGTCCAAGAACACAATTTCCCTCTGGATTCGTGGGGTGATCCGAAAGGCGTACTTGACTGCTGGAGTGAACGACACCGATACCCTGAGACCGAGGGCCCACAACGTCAGGAACATCACCCCTACCCTCGCATTCCAGGAGAATCTGTTGGTACACCCGGTACTGAAGTCGGGGGTGTGCTCGAGGCAGACCACCTTCACTTCCTTCTACCTCTGGGATGTTGCACACAACTCCTTGGGCACATTTTCCTTGGGACCTGTGGTGGCTGCTCAACAAGTGTAAGCTTACACGGCTCTTCTAACGGAACAGACTAGCATCTTGCCTTAGATCAGAGGTGGCCAAACAATCGATCATCGCACATCACACACACACACACACACACACACACACACACACACACATATATATATATATATATATATATATATATATATATATATATATATATATATAGAAAATGAAGCTAGATTCTTCGACATTGCATTTGGTCTAGCATTAATAGCATATAATTTAAGAGAGCATATTAGTGTGTGTGTGTGTGTGAGAGAGAGAGAGAGAGAAAGAGAGAGAGAGAGAAGGCAGGAGTGAGGAATAATTGCTGCTGCCTGTCTGCGGGTTTACCATACCAAAAACTTTCTGTTGCGACAATTTTTTATAGTGACAATTTTGTGTTGACACAATTGACAATTAAAAGTTGCTCGTGTGTGGGTGGCCGTATCAGCTGCTCAGTCAACGTTGCAACAGTAAGCAAGTTGTACGTGACATATACCTGTCTCTTGACTCTTCCCTCGCATCAGTCATAAACGTGCAGTCACTAGTGTTGGAACATATATTATATATACGTGGACGCTGCACAGTTGCACGAGTGTGGTGTATAGATTACTGTGATTATCATAAACTCAATTATTTGAACATGAGTGGAGCAGAAAGACCGAAAAGCTACCACTTTCATGAAGAGTGGGAGCATGATTTGTTTTGTATGATGTATAAAGACTAATGCATCTGTTTGATATGCCTGCTAGCATTGCTCTGCCGAAGAAAGGAAATTGAGAGACATTTTTCAAGCCTACACAAGAAACATGATGTTGATTTTCCAACTAAAACTGAGGTAAGGAAGATTAAAGTGAGAGACTTGTAAGCTCATTTAGGAGCATAACAACATTTGTTTGCTAAACCTATTTTAAAGTCGCTGGCAGAAGAAGCCTTTTCAAGATGGGGAAATAGTGAAGCAAGCTTTTCTTGAAGATGGAAATGTTTTATTTGACAAATTAAAGAATTAAAGTGAAATCATGCAAGCAATTAAGGACATGCCTCTATCTCGACAATCTGTGACAAGACGAGTGAAGGGAATGGGTGAAGACTTGGAAAACAAACTGAAAATGGACATCAGACAACTGCTGTTTTTTTCCCTTGCAGTTCGATGAGTCGACTGATATAGTGGATACTTCTCAGCTGGTTTTCTCAGACATGAGTCACAAGGAGGAGTTTTTAACTGTAATTCCTGTGGAAGGGAGAACTAAAGGTGAGGACATTTAACAACATTTCGTTCATTTTGCCAAGAAAAGAAGCCTTCCACTACAGAAACTAGCACCCATTGCAACCGATGATGCACCATCCATGGTCGGTAAGAACAATGAGTTTCTAGCACTGCCAAAAAGATGATTTTCCAGATTTTCCATTGTGTTATAAATCAGAATGCGCGGCGCGCTAAAGTTTTGAACATGGCAGATGTCATGAACATTGCCACAAAGATTGTTAATTCAATTCGTGCAAGGACCTTAAGGAGACGACTCTTCCGAACTCAGCTGGAGGAAAATGAGGCTGAGTATGAAGACCTGCTACTGTATACTGATGTCAGGTGGCTTAGTCGGGGACAGTTCTTAGAAAGATTCCAGCCCTCGCTGCCTGAAGTTATTAAATTCCTGGAATCAATTGGAGAAAGTACATCTCAGCTGCATGAAGCACTATGGTTCTTCAAATTAGCTTTCTTGACAGATTTAGCAGCTCATTGTATTGCATTCAACCTTCAGCTTCACGGCAAGGATTAAACCATCACTCAGTTAGTTCCTTAAATGCTTACAAATCAAAGATGCAATTTCTTTACTCTCAGCCAGGAAGAGGAAATTTGAACTTCCCTAATTTACAAAAAGCTGTATAAAGCCATGATGAAAGCAACTGCACATATGATACATTATGTACTCAAATAACTTAATTTGGTTTTTATCAAATCCATTTGCTGAAGTTGGTATTGAAGGAATTTCTGCAATTATCTCCTCTTTGTTCAACATGAATGCGTCAGATTTGGATGAAGAAATATTGAAGCTTCACACTGATATTCCTTTGAAAGCAAGAGCTTCAAAAAAGAAAGAAAGAGAGAGAGAGAAAAAAAACCTGGAATCTACTCTATGAAGAACAATACCCTGGATTGAGATCTACAGCTCTTCGGTTGACGGCATTTTTTGGGGCAACTTATCTCTAAGAAGCCTTTTCCCAAATGAAGATAATTAAATCAAGATACCGAAGCCGTCTGACTGATGAACATTTGAAATACTGCTTCCACTTGTGCCTCAGTATTTATGAACTCTCCTTCAGTAAATTATCACAAGATATGCAGTGTCATGCATTAACTTCGCAATAAGGTTGGTGAAAGAGGTCTTTCATAGGTTGGCTAAGGTAAAAATTTCGGGAAAATTAATTTGAACTGATAAACCATTTACATACATACATACATACATAAACACACACATAATATAAATATATATATGAGGCAGTCATACTCATGTTTTATCGTACTATGGCATTATTTGATTTTTTTCTCATGTAATAACAAGTGAAGTATGGTAGATCGCCAGAGTTTCAGTCTCTAGAGTAGATATCGGAGCCCTAAAGTCTGGCCACCGCTGCTTTAAATGTACTACGGTTGTGCAGAGTATGAAAGTGGACGACCGGCTCCGTTCTCCCCCAGCCTTCTCCTTTTCCCTTGGGAAGAGAGCGGAATGGCCATCACATACTGGAACTGGCTGTGGTGCAGTAAGCGACATAATGGGGTATCCATTCTTCCCTCATAGACAACAGAAGCATTCGCTTTACTCTTGCAAGGGAGCAAGCTTATTTTCTCCTATGAAAAGGTTTTGTCATCCATAGGAGTAAAGCCCAGATGTCTGATCAAAACAAATCACAATTGTTTGAAGTAAATTGTACTTTTTCTAACTATACAAACCCGAGGTCCTTTACATATTAGGCCTACCTTATACCACCTCTCATTCTGCTTCCTGGGCCAAAAGAGAAGTGGTATGCGCATTCCTTGCTGGGGGAAGCTATTCCACCCGGGCAGTAGTTCAACTACCGAACTACCTTGCGATAAAAGTCTAGCGGCCGTTTCCATCTTCGGTGAAGGTAGTTCCTAATGTAAAGCTCTCAGGTTTGTATAGTTGGGAAAAATACAATTACTTAAAAAAAAAGTATGAAATTTGAAATTTGAATAGTTCGTTTTGTAATAAAAGTTAAAAAACCCACCCTGACCTTATTGGACCTTCACTTGCGTGTTTGTTGATTGTGCCCTATACCATGTCCTATACCATCTTTGGACAGAACCATCCCATTCGGAGGGAATATTTGCGACCCTTTTCTTGACCCAAAATGTCACTGATACTCATTTACGGTTGGGTGGACTGGTAGGCCACAGCCTTAGATTGATCAAAGGAGCTAGCAAACGTGATCTGTTTAGCCCCACTTAGCCACTTTGCTAATTTCATTGACTCCACTTTCAAAATGTGGGCTGACTGGTGGCCACATATCCATGCCTATGCAATATATCTGAATCTATTCCTCTTGTACTAAATACGCTGCAAAGGTGGATAAATATTGAGAGAAAAAAAAATCACCAATGGAACTTGTACTAAACTCGCCGCAAAGGTGTTTAAATACCGAGAGAAAAAAAACCAACGGGTTTGTACTAAGCATGCAGCAAAGGTGGATAAATATTGAGAGCAAAATATCCCCAATGGACTTGTACTAAACATGCCACAAAGGTAAATAAATACTGAGAGAGAAAAAAATCCCAACGGGTTTGTACTAAACATGCCATAAAGGTAGATAAAACTGAGAGAAAAAAAATCCTCAACGGCTTGTGCTAAATATTTTGTAAAGGTGTATAAATACTGAGAGAGAGAGAGAGAGAGAGAGAGAGAGAGAGAGAGATTCCCAAAGGATTTTACTAAACAAGCTGCAAAGGTGTATCATTACTTAGAGAGAGAAAAAAAATCCTGAACGGGCTTGTACTAAACATGCTGCAATGGTGTATAAATACTGAGAGGAAAAGAATGAATAAAGAAAGCGATATAAATGAGCATCACAGTTCAAACACTTCTTTCTCAAGTACTTAAAAACTAAACACACTGAACATATTCACAGCAAATAATATTTTCCAACTAGAGAACTAATTGAAAATTAGTTTTCGTACAATGATATGAGATTCTCCTTTGATGTTCATTTCAACTGTCCAAGAAATCCTTTCCTTGCTGCGCACAGAAAACTATTTTGTTCTGGCGTGATTTCTGTACAGCAATTTTCTGCTTTCTCTGCTTCCTCGTGGCTTTGGTTTATAATCTGTACTGAAAAAAATACCACGGTTAAAATCTGTAATATATTCGGAAAAAACAATTATTATAAGCATCGAACACATAAATAATTGCTATTTTGGGTGAAACTGGAAGTACTTGCACACGAGTGACAGGAGGCCAGTGTTGTCTTATCCGCTGACTGTAGCTCTATTTGGCAACACTGCAGGAGATAATTATACTAAAAAATGGATCTTTGTGTGTTATGTTCTTTTCTGTACGGTGAGCAACGGATTTTTTAATCACATTTTTCATATGGTAACTTTGAAGTCGGTTACTAATGGGAATGCAATGAGAAGTAGGATATATACGGGAGAACATTTTAAAAAATTGGTTATTGCTCGCAAACTGTAGGATTTGTGAAATTAAAGCCCCTATACTTTTTTGTTTGTTTTTTATATTAAACAAATCATTATTGATGACATTTTTTCACTGGTTAACTCTAAAAGGAGTTACAGATGAAAATCTTTAGAGCATTTACATAGTGGCAGCCATCTTGAATTGATAACGTCATACAAGGCCTCTGCCACATTTTCAGAAAACACCTGGTAGTAGTACGTTGTTGAAGACCATATCAGTTAGTCACTCCTCCCCCTCATTCAAAATCCCACGAGTTTATATTAGCTCCTCTACTATAAGGACGACGGACTGATTTTTCCATGAACTTTCAATCGCCCAACACATATTCTAAAATAAAAGTTTGAGAGCGCGTTTGAAATATCTAATGTTATCGAGCTCACCACGAAGTCTAGTGAATCTCGGGCTGCAGGGGAAGAGGTATAGACGCCATTCGTTTGTTAAAGCATGAGGATTTATGAAAGTTTAAGATGTAAAGTTTTGATTCACGAGTAATTGTACGTAGCTTCAATTTTTAAAAGAAGAAAACTTCTTTTTCATCAGGGTCCGTACACCCTCGTAGTATCAGGAAAAGACGACGTTTGTTCACTTACGTCTGTCTGATATTTTGTCCTGCATTGTCCTGCTTAAGGTCGATCAAATAGTCTGCAGGCAGTAGGCTGATAATGGCTGTTAAGTCATCACTATCCATGATCTATTCATATTAGTTGTCTGTAATCGAGCTTTTTAAAAGAGTAATGGTGAGTACAGAGTTCTGCTATAGTGAAAACGCCTTCCATTGTTAACTAGAAGAAGCATAAAAGTTTATGTAAGCCTGTCTTACAATTTACATGTTATTCATCACCAAAATCCACATAGTTTAGACTTGTTTCAGTAAATATCATCTTCCTTTCTTTTTCAGACATTGATCAAAGAAAAAAATACCCCCGACTACGTTACTCAAGGTTATAGGACTTTCTTGTACCAAAATTGCAAATTTGTAACTTTCTGTAACTTTTTTGAGTACTTGGAAACTATGAGTACATATTTATGCTCTAACATAAGCCACCATAATTGGACCAATTGTGCATTTTTAACCATACCACCAAAATCAATTTAATTTAGCCTAATGAATAAGATAATCTGGTGAATCATGTATCTTGATTTCAAACTGTAAACTTTTAGTTACTTCAGACAACAACTCTCCATAGGAACGCTGGCGTTTTCAACACCATTAGGATCATTAATAGAAAGTTGGTTATGCATCTTAAAAAAAGAAAGAAAAAAAAGAGCTTTCCGAAAAGATTAGGGAAGTGATGTCCCGTTGGTAAATATGAGTTCTGATATAGGTTGATTAATTTCTAGGTGAATAGAATCGGAATCCTCTTGGGGATATCTGGATTCATCTTCACCTCAAGTTTATCTCTGATGTACGTAAATGATGGAAAACCTTAGATTAAATTAAGGGCAATACCCTTGATAAATGGTGGACTGAAAAACCGAATTGGTTTTCATCTTATCATGATGTTATGTTAACCAGTCGACGTTGAGAGTGTCTATGATCGAGCGCGCGTACAGTGCGTAAATGTAACGAAGTGCACAGTTGCGTAAGCTCAAACTGCATTGTTCGATTATTATGGTACTGTTACGAAGTTGCACCATTTTGAAATTGCACGTGGTCGCAATTGTACCACCAACCGTAGGCTAACATGTGGCCATATTCTTTTATAAGCTTAAAAGAAAATGTCAATTCTTGAGGTAGATCCCACCGATGTCACCATATATCTATGATATTTCCATATTATATATTATATTATTTACTATACTCGTCTTAATATGTAGCTAATTGTCCTGACTTACATTCGGAGGCTACCATTCATTTTAGAACAATTAACCAAGACTAACCTATACATAACAATTCAAATCTTGGCTTAGGCTAACAGTACAAGTGTACCCCAATAGGCCTAGGCTAAGGTTTGAATTGCTACGTATAGGTTAGTCTTGAGTTAATTGTCCTGAAATGGATTGTAGCCTCAAAATGCTACATCAGGACACTTGACAAGTGTAGTAAATAACAATATACTAGTTTAATCTAAATGGCAAACTAACTGTCATATGTAGAGAATCAGCAAATTCGAATATTTTGTTAACGATCAACTTTCCAGCCATTTTAGAGGGCACTAGAAGCCTGAAGCATGACCCATATGGACTGCAATCAGAACTCATACAACCTGTGCAACATGCAATACACTGTTTAATTCCTACTTGATATGGAAAAAGGCCACTTAGGAAACAAACATAAAATTGACTGATTGGCAGAAGGAACCCCTGACACCTTTGTAAGTAATAATGGGGAAAACGTTTACACCTTTTCCGCCTTACTTGTCAATTGAGTGGAAGGCTGATTTAGTGACAAGCACGGTAGGTGTCAAGCAGAGGAACATCAGCCAAAAGTTGTTCAGCCACAAAGGACTGTTGGAATAGCTCTACTTTTGCACTTAGTGTTGGTTTAGCAGTTTCCCAGCTTCAGTTCCAAAGGGAGAAAAAGGAGATGATCTGGATTTAAGGGTGGAAGAATTGAGCATGGTCCACCAAATATTAGGCATTTTTTTCTCGTAGTATGGGTGTCAAATCATTATTTTAGTCTCAGTAACTCTGTAAAGTGTTTGCTTCCTGGGGACTCCATATATCCAGTTGTGTTTATCGTGGTATGTTTGTCTATATAATATATAATAAACCATGTTTGATCATCAGTCTGGTTTTGGAGATGGGAGTTAGCATTCACTCTTAGATATTCTTACAGTCGTACAATCACCACCTCTTATTTCTCATATTTAATCAGACTTGAGCCTGTGAGGTGTCAATACACCCATTAACGATCTTAGCTAAGGCTGAAAAGTCTGCTATAACCAGATGTAGGTCATATATCAGAACTGCAAGTGCACTCTTTTCTTTACCAACTGAGGAGGCAGCCAGAAGATTGAGGGAATTCCAGATGTAACCTTTCATCTTGATCATCACTGAAGTCCCAGGAGGCAGCAAAAAATGCCACGGTGACACGATGATGTTTCAAAAGCATTGTTTTTTTTATTTCACAAAGACAGTCTAATACAAACAAGAACACAGAAAAAACCAAGAGGACCCTTAAATGAAGAATATTGGTTACTAGAAACAATGCGTACAAATATGCCTAGATATTTATTTGGCTTTTATGAAATGTAGGGTGTGAAGCCAAGCATTGGGGCACTTTCGGCCATTCAGCGCTTGAGGCAGTGGAAAAAGGGAGTCTGATCTTTGGGCAGCAAGATAAAGAAATTCAGAAAATATAAGAGATGAAGTACCTACAAGGACCTAAAGGGGGACTGGGACAAAACCCCTCAGTTGCACTAAGAAGTAATAATTTGAGAGGTTAGACAACAAGATGGACGAAAGGAAGGGGGAACGGACATAAAATAGAAGACTTACAAAGTTGGTGCAGCTTGCGGCCGAAGGGACACTGCAAACACCCTTTATAATGCCTACAGTGCACCACCTGAGTGACTAGAGCATGAATTACTTTTCATGTTTCATACCCATTACACCTAAGTGTAGCGTGTAAGACTGTGTTAACTTTAGTTTGTCAGATCCAAGACTTAGTCCCCTATGTTTTCATTAGGACCACTGACTTCTCCCATCTCCTGACCTAAGACGATCTTTTGGACGCTTCCAATGAGTTACAAAGAAATTATTTAAATATTTTAACATCCAAAGGCTTTCTGATGAGATTATTGGTATATCCAACACCTGTGTCTGCTATTTTCAGAACAGTACACCAAAAAACTTTGCAATCGGGCTGAAAGAAGTATGCACTATGTAGTATGAGTGGTAATAAATCTTCAAATGCATTCACAGTTTGGAGTCATAAATATATATGACTCCAAACAGATATATATATATATAATATATATATATATATATATATATATATATATATATATATATATATATATATATATATATATCAATAAACAGCAGGGTCCATAAAAACGTCATAAAATCCATGATTTATCTATAAAAAGAAAAGTTTCGCACATAATCTCAGTGCATCATCAATCTGTAAAATAAAAACATACTCATTAAAAATGTTATGAATGACAATATTAAAAAAAAACATCAAATTATCAATTTTCAAAAAATGATATTGTCATTTATAATAGTTTTAATAAGTATGTTTTAATTTTACAGATTTTACAGATTGATGGTGCACTGAGATTATGTGCAAAGCGTTTCTTCTTGTGAGGAAATCATTGAATTTAGGGGAACTTTTTATGTATATATATATATATATATATATATATATATATATATATATATATATATATATATATATATGTGTGTGTGTGTGTGTGTGTGTGTGTGTGAGTGTGTGGAGCAGTACAAGCTAGCTCTCAGGCTGACTATGATCTTAAAAGAAGAAAAAAGGTTGAAACAGCAGCAGGATGCCACGCAACTGAGAGGAGGGATGACGAAGGGACTCACAAGGAAGGAATATACACAGAATAAAATGCCTGTTTCTGAAAAGTATCATTATATTTTATTTGGTCTTCTTTTACAGTTTTTTGTCTTTTTACAGTGATTTACACAATATCGGAGTAGGAGAGTAAAGAAGAACAACAGAAGAGAGGAAGAGGGAGAGAGTGAACAGGGACAGAGGAAGACACGAAAGGAAACGAGAGGAAAAGGAGATAAGTAGTCTCAGATTGTCAAGCTGGTATACAACGGAGAACGGAGAGAGAGAGAGAGAGAGAGAGAGAGAGAGAGAGAGAGAGAGAGAGAGAGAGAGAGAGAGAGAGAGAGTAACAAAAACAACTACAAACAAACAAATGACACATTTCATCCAGCCTTAGTTATTTTTTCCTTTGTCATCCAAAAACTTGAGTCAACAGGTAAGAAAGTTAACAAGACCCATTAATGGCGTTTTTTTCCTTTCGAGAGAAATGGGTATTTCTAAAAAGATTCTGTCTTTGTATATCTTTTTTTTGTTTACTTTTCTATACTTGCGCATCAATATAAAACACTTTGATCTACTACGGATGAAAACAGAGATGGAAAAAATAAAGAAAAAGAACTATAAGAACTAACACGGGAGATGATTACATGAAATAGCTATTCGCCCTAGAAAGAAAGAAAGAAAGAAAGAAAGAAGAAGAAAAAACTCCTTACGAGTTGAAAGCAAATTTCAGGGAAGGAAAAACAAAACGAGACAATTTGTTCACATTTCGTAAAACTTACACCAATTCGGACATTCATTTGAAGCTCGAATTCTTACCTTATAAAATATTGTTCACAACATCTTCACACTTGGTTCCATGTTCACAATATGCTACACAACAAAACGTCAAATTATGCTCAAGCAACAGACAAAAATATATGTATATATATTATGTATACACAAGTATACATCGTTCTCACATTACCGAAAGATTGTTGGGAGGTTGGCAGCCGTGGACAGAGGCACATCAAGTAAGTCTTCTGGAATGAGTCAGTTTTACAAGTGACTCGAATCAGACTCAGTTCGTACCTGATGTATAATACTGTTCATGATGGATTCCAGGAAATATGTCATGTTTTTTTTTATTATCTTATTAAAATAGCATAAAGGACTCTCGAATGTTTGGAAATTCTGACCTTTTTCCTTTTATTTTTATTTTGTTTTTTCGGTTCAGAGCTGCCAACGTTTCCTCAGTAATCTTTCAGTCATGTCAAAACCACCAGGAAGTCTTTATCACCTCCACCAAAATCATGTCATTGGCATCTTTACTGACAAAACAAAAATCTCACTTGATCTCCTTCCTTTTTGTGTTTATCTAAAATAGAAATAAAACGAGAAAAAAATAAAAATGGCAAACCTTTCCATTACAATTTCATCTGCGTGAAAAAAGAACACTCAAATCCAGAACACATTTATATATATATATATATAATATATATATATATATATATATATATATATATATATATATATAATATATATATATATAAAGACACTCCACAACCAAGCTTGAAACTCGATCAACGAGAAGTAAGCTGCATAATGAAGACAACATACACTGAATACATAAGTATGTGCATACGATATGCATGTACATATATACATATGTATGTATACGTACGTGAGTATTCTGATGTTTGTACATATACAATATAGCGCCACAAATAAAGATGCACGAGGGAACATAAAATGGGTCTTGCTGGTAACAGTTCATGAATGAATATATCTATATATATATATATATATATATATATATATATATATATATAATATCTATATATATATATATATATATATTATTATTATATATATATAATATATATATATATACACTGCTTAACATTTAAATGATTAACTGTTGCAATAACCTTCTCTTTGAGCAAATTCATCCAGTTTGAGCAATAAATGATTATTTCTACGAAAGCAAATCGAACTTTTAACGACACAAACTCACGTTAGCATTACGATTTCTGAAGAGTTGTCGTCAATGAAATGTGTCAAGTAGTAAGTAGTGAGTGAAAGAAGAAGACCTATGGCAGGGAAATTCTGAGTGCTGAAACTGTCAACTGAAAGTGACACCTCGAGTGAATGAAATTCTAATGGAAATAGGTCATGTCACGTGACCATCCGATCACCAAGCAATCGTTCGGTCAGCCCAAGTTTGGCAGACAAACGATTCTTACTAGAGGTCAAAGAGAAACCACACGCTATCATGCATACATACATACACACGCACATACAAAACCTAATATTTTTGTTGCTTATTTTGAATACTTTAAGATTAGTATGGAAGTAATGAGAGAAGTGGAACATAGTACACGACTTCTGACAGAGCGTAATCGTGATTGTATGAGGCTGTACATTTTGCAATACTGAATAGGTATCGATTACACTGAAATGGGATACTGCCGCTTGCATTTTTGACTTTTCAAGTTATCCATTGATAGAGGAGGTTAATTACAAGTTGCCTCGAGGACATCACAAAGCCCTTAAAGAAATGAAGCGGCAAAAAGCCCCGTCCACACGGTCGAGCTTTGTTCGACGAACTGTGTTCGATGTGACGTCAGCTGACGTCACACATCGAGAAAAGCTCTCCCGTGTGGACGGGACCTTGCTATAAATGAAAGGGAAACTACAATATTTATCTCTATAATATGCTATATACATATATATATATATATATATATATATATATATATATATATATATAATATATATATATATATAGTCATACATATATGTATATGTATATACGTATAATGTATTTGTGTGCATGTATATTCTATAATTGCAATGCATACGCATCACTGTGACTTACCAATCAGCTTGTTTTGGGCCTAAAAATATTAAATTCCAATTATAAAAAATAATGTACACGAATGAAATTGAAATTTACAGAGGATAAAAGGCGAATGCTGCCTACTGCAATATATGTTATGCAGTAGCTACAAGATCTATATTTCAGTTCCTAAACACCAGTGATGTCGAATAATTCACCGTTGGTAATGACGCCGACAACACTACTATTTCGCATTACAATTCACAACGCAAGTGTGTGGATTGGCAAAGTCGTCATGAAGTGACACGTATACAACAAGAGACATTGTAAAAAGGACAGATTATTAATTCAGGTCGGTAACGGTGCATAAAAACGTCGTACATTTTTACAGCCTCTTTATTATCTATCTTCGCTTTAGTAATGTGTCAAATTCTAAAGATTTCCTCTCGGATACACAAATGCTGTCGATATCTTCGGGCGTAAGAATTACTTGGACCTTAACGAAAGATGTCGATCCTTTAATTAACTCCTGTGTCATTCACAAAATCGACCGTGAATGACGGTGACCGAAATCATCATTAGACAGCTTCCCCAAACCCGGTCTCGTTGGGACCGCTTGGCTGTGATGGAAAATGCCAGAGAAAACACAAACACCGGAATATTAAATATAGTACTCATGTGAGAATGGAATGGGAGAAAGCTACATCACCTGGAAATGAAAATGTTCAACTTTATTTTTTTACCGTACACCGACTTCCTTTTTTCAGTGTTAATACGTATATATGCCCATTGAAAGAACGGTGACAAAAAATCAGTTATACACAAGCTGGTAGTCACTTGGCTGGTGAAAACTGAAACCGAAGAATCTGCAAATGCGTCTGGACAGTGACTTCGTCAACTAAAAACTAGTCCAATAAAGTTTTCCATGAGGTGTTTCCAGTTGTCTTGCGTATTGAATCGGTTCGGTCATAATCTATAAGCAGCAAGTAATAATGATAACAATAATAACTTTCCAAAAAGACTTACTTCATATAAAAATTTTTTCGATGGTATTTACCTAACAACAGAACTTTTAATATGCAGCACCAAAACGTATTCAAAGAAAACGTTATAAGTGTTTTTTTTTCTTTTTACAGCTTCCGACAGATATAGCCCAAAGCTGTGAAAAGAGACCGGAAAAAGAGGAATTAATATGAAAGGAAGTAGGTAACGACCAAAAGAGAGACCTAATTCTTATCACATCAACAAGAATGGCAGTTATCATTGCATAGAAACAGTTCCGATGCACCAAAAGGAGTTTTTTTTTTTTTTGTTTTCTTTTTTAAATAGAGCATCACTGATCGGTGGTCTGGTATGAGTGAGTACTTACAGAAAAGCCCCTCGAGAATGCCGTGAAAAAGAGGGATTCCCTCTGACGACTAAGTCTCGTCTTTAGCAAAACGTCTGCGTCAAATTCCTTTCGTGACGAGTTTTTTCTTTTTTCAAAATCCTACAAAAATTCGATATCAAAGAAGAATACCGATTTTAAGCCTATGGAGGATGATACACGAATGATAATTGAACACTTATAAAAATAAATGTGACGATTTCTATTTGTCTCGAAAAAAAGAGGAATAATTATATGCCTATCCCATAAGTATATTCATTATTTGAAATTTAAATGGCACATTATTCATTTCCATTGTCGTTAAATATGCAGATCGAAGGATTCACTGTCGTTTGGGCTAAAGCCGCGATAATTAGATCTTTAAATTCATTATGATAAATCATTTTCCAAAACAGAATTCCGGCAGCTTTGAAATAAAGACGGGATTTCAGGAAGATTTCCATTTTTCTGGATCTATTTCCAACCTTTCCGGTGCTCCTCCTCAGAGAGACTGGTGGCTCACAACGGGGAAAATAAAAGTGAAAAAGTCCTTTTAAATCAATATTTTTCTGAAGACTTTCCTAATAAAATGAGTGTTCAATAAGTTGACGAATAAAACAATTTCTGTCTTTGTAGCGTGATCAAAGTAAACTGTTTACCACCTTCTGCTTGCAATT
>NC_087200.1:36353566-36368566 GCF_015104395.2 Macrobrachium nipponense
TGGAATGACAGATAATAATAATAATAATAATAATAATAATAATAATAATAATAATAATAATAATAATAATAATAATAAAAACTAATGCGATTTAAGCTGGAAAACCCGACAAATGAACGTGTAACTACATAAGGTAAAGACCAAAAATAAAATAAATGTCTAGCAGACACGAGAAACCAGTACAACATCAAACCTTTTTACATTTTATTTTTTCTTCCTCTTTGTGTTGTGTTTGTGTTTTCACCCGAGACGATTATCTCATACAAACGAAAGAAACTGACAAAACCAAACAACAAAAAAGAGCCTTCGGAGGTATTGAGTAAAAATCCTTTCTAGAGGAGCAAAGCGCGGGCTAAGAACATCGTACAACAAGGAGAAGAAGGGAGAAGAGAGATAGCAACAGCGAACGTATAAACAACAAGATAACGAATGAGATTCACTGAAATGCAACAAGTGGCAACACTAAAACAATGATTCGTTGGGTCGTCAACTTTATCCTAATTTTGCCGTTGACAGCTGGGTGGTCCTCTGAGAGTACAGAATAGTACTGATGAAAGAAATATCATTCAGAATTTCAATTCATGACATGTTTGCACTACAGTAT
The DNA here is from genome assembly GCF_015104395.2 of Macrobrachium nipponense. Taxonomy (NCBI): domain Eukaryota; kingdom Metazoa; phylum Arthropoda; class Malacostraca; order Decapoda; family Palaemonidae; genus Macrobrachium; species Macrobrachium nipponense. The sequence continues at coordinate 36,354,171 of NC_087200.1, forward strand.
TCACCAATTACATGCAGCTGAAGTGTAGTTACAAAGAATCATTTTTATTTCAAAGAGCTGCACTTGAAAATATCCTGTAAGGTATTAAAAATAATTATTTCTCATATGAAGACGTAACTGTAATTGAATTTTTTTTTGTTAAACTTTTATGAACGAAATTGCAATAGGAATTGCAATTTGCCACTTATGAATATTTAAGTTTGAAGGGAAAGAAATTTCAAATTCTGGGAAAAATTTAGTTTAACGAATTAGAGAACTAAATATCAGAACCTTTGGTTATAACTAATGTTCCGATGGCATTAATGATCAAGAGGGCTCCACTGAAGATATAATTGACATTTCACACCAAACAAAGGCCGTACCTGTAATTTTTCTCTCTAAAAAAAAGAAAAAAAGGCGAAACTAAGACCAAGTTTCCTAAGAAGAAGAAAGAGATGAAGCGAGACGCACGTTTCTAGTCGCTGCTCAGCCTCCCTCCCTCCCCGATCCGAATCGAGACGGAAAGACAATAGTACAGACATACAGGGAGAAGAATATCTTTCGGTCTCGACCGCAACCGTTCTTAACAATAAAATGTATATCTCGCGAGGGATTTTTGTCCTTGCGACGCCGCCCCGTAAGGGCGAATTTCTCAAATGCAGAGTCTATTTGTATGAAAATGACGGAGGGTTTTAAGACTGGAAAAAGAAGGGCAAGTTTATGTTTTAAGATTTCTTTTTTAATACTTGTATTCAAAGTTGTATAAAGAATAGGCTAACTACGTCCCTTCGATTCGATGAAAGTTTTGGGCAACTGAACTGCCTTTGACGGTAGTGATGGTTCATCCTTTATCTCAGAAATGATAAATGTGAACCCGAATATATTATAATTTTGTCTACGAAGACCTTTTCATACCAGTAGACTTTACAAAGACAGATTCACTGCTCAGATTATAAAAAGAGAGAGAGAGAGAAGAGAGAGAGAGAGAGAGAGAGATCGTACTCTAAGAATTGTCCTTGTGCATAGCATGACACTCGAAGAAGATAATATGAATGCTTTATTTTTACCCTGATAACACACGTGACTTTATGTGTGTGTGTGTGTGTGTGTGTGATCGCACGAGCATGCACGCATAACCGCGTTGCATGTATTTGTGTACGTCGGTCTGAAATAGTACTTTCTATTTCAAGGTCGTTTCGCGAGGTTTTCAGAACGCGATGAAGACTATCTGGAGAGTAAACACATCTGTAGACAGCAACAAAGACAAGGACAGTGCTTAGAAAACGGAAGAAAAAAAAGACAATATATATATATATATACCATATACATATATATATCTATATATATATATATATATATATATATATATTATATATATATATATATATATATATATATATATATATGTATATAGGCATTATGTCAGTGAACAGGAAAATAAAGACGAGAAAGTGGCCTCCTTGGCTGAGGAAAGTAGCAAATGCGGAAAGGAATCCTTCGCTGACTGACGCAGCATCAAGAGCTGTTCCTTTGCTTTTCTTCACTTTCCTTTTCTCTCTTCGTTTCGTCTGTCTTTATTTCTTGTCGACGGACAATGAAAACTGAACAAGGAGGAGGAGGAGGAGGAGGAGCAGGAGGGGGAGGAGGAGGAGGAGGAGCAGGAGAGTGGCGGCAGAGGGCGTTGACGGAAAGAGCGGCCAATGAAATCGTAAACTCCCGGGAGCCTTATCATACAAATAGGGTAACAATAATTTCTCACGCTCGTCAGAAGTTTGGTCACCTTTTACAACGGAACGCAACGAAATCATAAGTCATTATTCCTCTTACAATATCTGTTAATGCCATATACATAATTTTTAATCTCTAGAAACCTACAGTTTACTTTTTATTTTTTTTATTCTCATCTACATAAAAGGGGAATACATGCTTTTCTCCTAAGTAGGTTGAAATATATACCTAAGTGGGAGTTTACATTCAATTAACCATATCATAATGTAGTTTGTAATAAACCATTTGCGTGAACTTTAAATCCGTAGTAAAACACATTTCATCAGTAACAGTCAAACTCTTAATACTATGATTATTTCCTTTTTATAAAACTATTAAAATAAGAAACTATGAGAGGCAAACGCAATACATCATACGAACGAAAATGAACTCTATGTCCCATGGCAATGATGTTTCTTCAATAGTATCTGTAGTATAAAGGTCTTGTATGTGCGTGCATCGTTCAAGAGAAAGTCCAAAAGGAAAAAAGGAATGAATCAGAGAGAGAGAGAGAGAGAGAGAGAGAGAGAGAGAGAGAGAGAGGACAAGCAGAACAAGACACAAATAGATACTTAACGTGACAAAAGAGATTGAGCTGGAAACGTAGGTTGATTAAAGCGAGAGGAGGGGGAGGGGGAGGGAGAAGGGGAGAGAGGGAGGGGAGGGGAGGGAGAGGAGAGGGAGAGAGAGGGGGAGAGGGGGAGGGGAGGGGAGGGGTTGAAATAGAAGCCTATAAACTGGGAGCGACATCTTCCCAAGGTCGACACTAAAAATCATCATTCCGAGAAGAAATCTAAAACCAAAATGATTACTGACAGATACAGACATATTTTCTTATTCTTTTAAAATGTAATATATATGTTTATATACGTGACTTTCATGAAACAGGAAATGACAGCTACGTTCAATAATTTACCTTGAATACTGAAGGGGAGAAGGATGGGAGGGGGGAGGGGGGGGGGGTTAAAACTACAATATTTTGACACCTCTAGGACTAGAATTGGATGATTTTTTTTTGATTGATTGCTTCGCTTGCTTGCTTGCTTGCTTGGTGCTTCGAGATTTTTGATTGAGATGAGTATTGGCCCTTGGGTGATTGCAACATTGAAGGATTCTTCATGAACGTAATTTACTGAATACATTTCACTATTCTACATTTTGAAGGGTTGAAATTCAGTCATAATTTCATTTCTGTGTCTGGCGGGGAATGGGTGGGATCCGAGTTCATCAGATTGGGCCTTTATTGACCTTAAATGCACACTAATGGTTGAGCTACAGGAAAGCCATGATCTAATAGCAACTGAGTTTAAGATTCATTTTTATAACCTACAATTGGCAGCGTTATTCTTTTTATATTCAAAACTTGGCAGATGATTCTGTTGGGGGAAAAAGATATATATATATATATATATATATATATATATATATAATATATATATATATATATATATATATATATATGTCTATATATATGTCTATATATATATCAATGATCTCGCATCATTTATATGGAAACCTCCACAGGTATAAAAGACTAATTAACCTCACTGACCTCATCGCCATAATCATCCCATATGATTATGAAGGTCCATAACAATGTGTTTTATTCCTAACATGAGACACTGGCTATAACGGGGATGAGCTACCCAGCCTGGAGCATGATGCAGAAATACAATCTCTTACAGTAATGATTCATAATTAAACCCCTGATGAAAAAAAGAACGAGTTATTCACGATACATGATAACAATGAGAACCAGCCATGATGGGATACAGTTCGTGTTGTTGGTGAGATGAAACGGAGTACCAATAGACTGAGCTTTCTTCTTTCTCGTTTTCTCAAGAGATTAGGGCAGTCGGGCGAAGTGGAGCCCGACCCTTTGAGGTGTGGGTGTGTACTACATGTGGGTGTATGTCTGTGTGTATGGATGCATGTATGCCACTCTCCTTCACTATCGCATATAAATCACAACCTTTTTTAAGTGTATTACATGGGATTTTCTTTCACATTCACTGTGTCACAATACTTCATTGTAAAAGGGTACTTAATACTCATTTATGTTTGGCCTGTGCATTGTATATTTCAAGATTTTTGTAAGCATAAAACAACTTACACACTCGTTTCATTTCTCTTTTACACCTAAAATCGTTCTAGTCAACATAAAACTCTTTGGTGATTACCGCAATTCAAACATGAGTCTAACATTGCGTCTATATTGATTTTCAAAAACACGTCACTTACGATCGCTTTTATACAAAGGCCAATATTCAAACACTTGACCCTTTCTCCTTCGATTTGTCTACAATTGGAAACGAACTAGATAAAAACTGTTTTCTATTTTCAGCTGTGGGCAATGGTAAGCTGCAAAAGACAAGTTTTAACAAGGAAAGTGTTTTAAAAAATATTATGGCTATGACTGATAATCATTTAGTTTTCTTCCGCCTAAGTATTCTTGTTTCCTGGACAGCTGCCACCAAAGTCTTCACTGCTTCTTCATGGCCCTCAAAACTATCGGCTTTTCTCAAGGTTCCATGCCTGACGGATCCCTCGGCTAGCCCACTACTGTCTCCCTTTCTCAAAATACCACTACCTTTGCGTGCCTCCGAGGGCAGGGCGTCAAGGGAGTTCTGTTTTTTAAAAACTGGCCGGGAGTGACGGGAGTCATCCCTGAATAGCTGTCCAAACTGCTCACTCGATATTGGCACATTCTCATAAATGTTCTCCTTTTTGGAGGACGTCTTCCGCGGCACCGTAGCTACAGCATAGATAGTCTCCATGTCCTTCCGGCCAGGTGATTTGCGACTGGGACCCCCCAGTTGCTCAGCGTGTACTATGGCTTTGACTTCCCCTAGGCTGAATTCCCCTGAACGTCCCTGAATCCCTTGGGGCACCTTCGGCACTGGAACTGCCTTCGGTGTCCTAATGCCTTCTTCTCGTTCGGCTGAACGAGCTCGACCTAATGAGCTCTCTCGCGACCGAGAGACTGCCTCGGCAACAGCTCTTGCTTGTGCCAGACGAAGTTCATCCAGACGTTCAGCACTGATGCGACCAGTAGTTTCAGGTTCACCACTGAGGGCACGAACAGAACCAAGGCCTGAATAAAGCTTCTCTGCAGCTCTTAACAAGGTGTTATCACAGGCAGATTTCGGCCTTTCTGGGACTGCTGATGCATCGAAGACTGCCGCTGCGAGGTCTAAGTAGTGGTCAGTTTGATGGTCTGATAAGACTTTCCCTCTAGGAATTCTGTGCACGACACGTCCAACAGGTATTCTCTCTCGAGATGAGGCTCGGCCCTCGTCGGCGTCACTCTCATATTCATGTTTCTTCTTGTCATCGCGAAGACGTACTTTCTCAAGTAGCTGCATAAACACTCCCTTTTTGACCTCCTCCACATCACTACCTTCTGAGCCACGGCGCTGGTTGATCCTCAGAGAGGACGTGGACGAAACCATCTCGCTCTCGCTTTCACAGCCTCGATGGCGCTCCCACACCAAAGAGTCACCTTCGCTGTTTTGGCGTTTACGTCGTACAGCCCTATCTGGTTTGCGGACCTCCATGTAGGAACCACCTATAACAGAGGACGCCAACGTCGACGCCATGGAGGATGCTGGGGACACTGGCCCTCGATATTTATCGCCCTCTCTAGTGGGGTGGGCCGGATCTGCCCGGCCTGAGCCCGGCCCTGGAGAGAAGCCTGAAACACAAGCCTGTCAATCGGGCGTCAGTTGGCGCCGCTCTATCTACAGGGAAGGTGGAAAGGGAGGGAATTCAGGAAGTGGATAGGAAGACATATGGCTGCTTACTCTGGTCTCTAAGCTCTGCAAATTTAGGAATGAACCTTACATATATAGCAAAAAGAAGCATATTATCAATGGTTTCATTAACTTGACGACAGAGTCAATTTTATAATTAACAGTAACACCCAATGAGTTTAAGATGCATAAAACTTATACTTTATTAGGCATGACAATATTTCACTAATACTACAATTTGCTGGTCAAAAGTAGTACAAGTAATGAAATACCGGTACTTCTTTGGCTGAGCTCTCTGCTAAAATCTTCTGAAAATAAAGAAAAACTGTTATTCACACATTACACGTAAGCAAAAATGGAAACTATGATACTGAGATTGAAGTTAGACCCCATCTTTTTATCAAGAGTGAACAAAACTGAACATCTGAACTCTTCATATAATATGAGAGAAATGAATGCTGAAACTTGACCATGCATGCTTAGGTCGACTTATGCAATATGTAAGTGGCACTGCAAACTGTATACTTGTAAACCTAGTGTCATCTTTCACCTGAAATACACTCCCTCACAGAAAACTGTATCAACATTCATGCGATACAGAGAAGCTTTTGCCTGGCGCACCAGTCAACAGTCATTTCAAAACTGCTACTGACAGACCCAAGTCTGACTCTCTGATCAAATCTCCGTTTGTCATCAACATGAATTTCTGAAATATCAGTCAAAGAAGATTTCTAGAACAAATTTATCCTATTTTCCAAGATGTGGAAACGAGAACAAATATCACACCTATCAAATTGAAACCGAGATGAAATTTCAATCTCATGAGTAGTGTGGACGTGTGAAGGAAAACTAAAACTGTCAAGAAGGTAAAAGTGAAAAGTCACTCGACGCAAGAAAATATTAACCTAGCAGATCAGTGTATTCACTTAAATAAAAGCAAATTTCAGAATACCTTGACAAAGCAAAAAAAAAAAAAAAAAAACCTGTAACCGTAGACAAATAAACAATGTTGACTGAGGTAACCTCCAAATGATATAAGAGGAGTTATTAAACTTCTCAAAAAAGGCCTGCCATTCAATCGTACTATGAATTTACATGCTGTTTCTTGACCTCCTCCTCCTAAATGGTAAAATTTCATTCTAACATGAACATAAAAGGCTGAAACTACAAGTGAAGCCACAGTCCACAAGTTCTCTGTTGTAAGTGTCCATGCTATATGAATACATCTCTGGGCATTCCAAAGCAAGGGTACCAGTGAAGGGAAATAATAATAATAATAATAATAATAATAATAATAATAATAATAATAATAATAAAAATAAAATTATTTATCTAATTATCAGTGTACCTATAAAAATGAGCAACACTGACAGAACTTCTTTAAACTAATGTTTAAGACATCATCGCATGTTGCAAGACGTATATGGAAACATGTGAAGTGTAAGTGTTAAGTATTGGAAAATGTACCACATCGGAACTGGAAGATATGGCTCTGTATCATAATTTTCGAGTATGAACACTTATACACCTAGAGCCTTGCAAAGCATAAAGTACAATGAAAATATAAGTCATTCATAAACAGAAGGAATAAAGACAGATAGTGTGCAGCAATACCAGGAATAACGTTGAACAACGAAAAGTTCCCATGGCCTTACTTCCAAGTAATAATGCATGTTGATTTGAATGTTCGTTCAAATATTGAATGATAACTACAATTTCGATTTTGCAAATGAACGGAATCCGACAGACACATATTCAATGGGTTAAGAAAAGGTAAATGTCAGGTAAACTTCAAGAAGAGAGCTTTGGAAAGCTTTCTGCGCCTGACACAGAAAAGACTCAGGGCTCTGACCACTTCACAAAAGATGCTTTTCATCAAATTAACAAAATATCTTCGTGACTCATATGAATAACGACTGGACAACGAGACAGCATCATAGCACAGAAACAGATGAGTGACATCACTGATCCTTCACGCAGATCATTTCCACGTCGATTACGCATTTCTTTTGGGTGATTAGATTAAATTAATCTATATATTTAATCTTCTTAAGAATGGAGCTTTTCTTTTTGATTTTACATTTAAGGTATTTGGAATTTCATAGTCATGTACCACTCATAATCTTGAACAAATGAATACAAATGAAGGACCTACTGTCACTTCAAAAGTGCTTGGAATTAGGGCAAGTTCGATGCAGTCTAAATATTGGTTTCTAAAGAGACCATAGCTCATCTTCAGCAATACTAATTGATTACGAATTAATAGGTAAAGAAACAATGTAGTATACCACCAGTCATCACGGTGTACTTCGAATCCCGGATTATCATTTAATGACTTGTGTATAAGAGGATTACGTCCAATTACAGAGCAAGATGTATCATGGCCACGGATTAAATTGATATTCATTTCCAAATAATGATAATAATGATATGAGGATTTCAGGCAAAAAAATATTTAAAGTTCATATGATACAGTAATTAATTTAGAGGTACAGAGAGCGGAATCATACTATACCCGAATTTTCATTTCGCAGCAGTAAAGTAAATGAAACATCTACTTTTTAATGTGAGAGGGAACAAGGGTGGGAATGTTCTTTCTACGATTGTGTTGTAGTGTTGTAAGTTATGTATACTGAGGATCTGGTGACACGAAAAGTATAAACTGCTACTTAAAAACAGCTGGTATTTAAGACAAGCTGAGAGAGCATAATAACACTTAAGCTAAGTACAAATGCTTATCTTAACATTAAAAAAGGAACACGAACACAACAGAGCGGTTTATATACACACTATTCATGCAAGCAGAACATCAACAAATCTAAGTTTTATCACAGCATCAGTTTTAAAGAGAAACAGAAGTAAGAAAAGTCCTTTGGTCATCTAGAGTATAATTAAATGCATCAAAACCTGAAGATATAATAATCTCAGAGAAAAATATTCTCATCCAAGCTCGACTAACATTGTTCTTCCCCTTTCCTTATTCTGACAGTGAAGGTCCCCGACTATCCACTGATAGTCAGTCACACAGTCACATCACTACTGTATTTAGCCTGTTGTTCTCAAATTTGGTTACTTCTATTGGCAACTGGAAGCTTTTCTTCCTGAAAACTTTAACGAGTTTCGATTACTTCTTAAGGCACTGGGTGTCAACCTGTATTTCTTGAATGTAAAGCTTCTCTTGCAATGTCTTCTCAACTGGTCTGGTTCAAGTAAAGCTCCACATGAACCTCGAATGATACAGAATCGCTCTATGAATCAAATAAACAATTTTATCATTAGAATTATTCTCCAGCAAGAAGCTAAGGGAATAAAAAAGGCACTTTTTTTGTCTTCTGTGATACCAATCAGTCTTTAGAAAATGCCATTTAGCAACAGAGCTAGAAGAGACATATCCTGAAAACACCTCATTGTTGAAGAACAGTGAACACCCACTTATGAAACGGAGCATTCTCTCGCACTCACCTTCCTGCACGCACAGGTACGCTCCTTTCCAGTTCCCATCATCCAGTTCACTCACTCGCACACCAGCACTCCTTCCCGTCTCCCAATGGCGACAGGTCCCTCATCATTTATATCGCTAAGCATCACCACGATCAGCCTATCCACACTATTAGTATCACCATCAGCCTATCCATACAAAACTCACCATGCGCATGATCACTCTCCTGGTCTTCGTCATGGTCTGGTGTTCTGCGGGTGTGGGGCGGATCTGGGGGTTTTGGGATTCCGCCTATTAACGCACCTGAGCCTGAAGACACCACCACCCCAGAGTCATCCACGCCGCCACTACCGCGACTAGCACCGTCTGCGCACCCCCGACCCTCCGCTCTGAAGTGATGGGCATAGTGTGAGGAAGGAGGCTCCAGCAGTAGAAAAGTGGCAGGTCAGCGGGGAATCTAAGTAGGGTGCATTCGCTGCTGAGTGGGATGTCAATTAGAAAATATGGGGAGCTCTCCGAGTCGTGTGAAGGATGGACATAATGTAGTGTCTATACCAAAGCTGATATTAGCTGTAAGAGAGGCATGAAGGATCCACCTTTGGGAGAATCTTATAACTGCAAAAAAAAAAAAAAAAAAAAAAAAAAAAAGTGAAAAGCGCAGGGTCTTAAGAAAAGCTGTGTAGGACAGGAATCGATACGAATGAAAATGAGTGTATGGATGACTTACTTATTTCAGGAAGAGTATGACAACACACTTTCTCAAATATTCTAAATTCTGTACATGAATAACCAGAGCATTGTTGATCTCTACGTCATGGTATCTATGATGAAATGATGGTCAGACAGACTATCGTCATGTTTTGGCCGAGTGATTTAAGGACTGTAAGCAAGCGAGTGTATATCTGTACATCTTGAGAGAGAAAGATCTAATCTCTTCGTAAAGTACCCTGAACATAATTAAGAATGTAGTATAATGAAAAAGTAGAAGATTTGGGGAAATACGTGAGGGTTAGGCCTAAAGTGTGCGTTTCCAAATTCCAGTCCGGAAGTAGCTGACCTTACCTATTCAAGTCAAAAGTCAACTTAATGTGTTAAGAATTGACAGTAGATAGATGAGATAATTTAAGCAGTTAACTTCTATTTTTGATACACCCGCAAAAGAAAGAGATAAAAGTCCTGCGGATGGCTTTCGCGTCCGAGTTGGAGGAAAAGAAACAGAAAAGAAAAGAGAGAGAGAGAGAGAGAGAGAGAGAGAGAGAGAGAGAGAGAGAGAGAAACTGAATTACATGACCGCTACAAGAGGAATGAGAGGGAACGCTTTCGAAAGGAAGGCCAGTGATGATAACAGCAAATACATGAATGAGTGACATTCGTTTTAATAAGAATGCGTCGGAGGATGAGGAGGAGGAGGAGGTGGAGGAGGTGGAGGAGGAGGAGGAGGAGGAGGAGGAGGACTCCAAGACAAAATGTCTCCTCCAAGACTCGACGAGAGAAGTAGCGAGTAAAAAGCAACGGCCAACTACCACTGAAAGAGAAGAAGACAGCGAACACATCTTTGGATTAGTTCTGAGTGAGGTGGGGGGTAGGGGGGTGGGACCAACAGTCAAAACATGTTCAAGTATAAATACACACATCAACGACACTGAAATGCAAATGAGAGAACATCTAACATATACGTAGGGGCCGAGAGATCATCAACAACATTTTCATCATTATCAAAATCATCATCATCCTCATCAGCGCCGTCTAACAGCGGAAAAGGGTCGTTAGTTCTCTCTGTTGCTGCAGCTGCTTCGAATTCAACTCTACCTTTAGCGTACATTCTGTATTGTATACACGGAATATTATATATATGGAGGATGAGAGACAATCAGGTTGTTGTAATCGATTGGAATTCATTTTTTCCTTCTACGGGAAACTTTGATGGGAAAAATTTCTCTGGGGTTAATAAAGGCTGAAGTTCTAATTGCTTCATGACGTACTGAAAATTGCTCTCTCTCTCTCTCTCTCTCTCTCTCTCAATAAAACCGAGTTATAAGCAATTAGAAAGTCATTCAGCTCGTCCTCTGATCACAACTTTATTGTCTTTCATCATCGTTTTAAATGCGTCCGTTTCTCATCGAAACAGACGGCAGGAATTCAGTTAAGCTCAATAAGGAGGGGGGGGGGGGGGGCGGGGGCACTCAAAATATATATGCACTGTGCTGTCCTGTACTGACTGAAGTTCCTCTTACTTGGCAGAAAAGGAAAGGCCTATTTGGGGGTGATATCAAATACTTCATGAAACTGAGAAGATAGCCCCGTTCCAATTTACTGAGCTTAACTCAAAACATACTGCAAAAGTAAAAGGAGTTATAACAGGAATATTTCAACACTGATCTACCAATCTAAGTGTTATACGGTGAAGGGTTTTGATCCGCTCTGCCTACTTCTAATTCAATATTACGTTGTCTGACATACTGGATGTGCAGTTACTTCTAACAAAATCGTCACCTGTAAAAACGGTAAAGTTACCCAGCCAACTCAACCATTTATCTTCGTCTGATGACGTCAATGTAATCTGAAGATGGAAAGTTGGAATCACAAGTTTTTAACATTTATCTATTTTTGTTTGTTTCAGTGACGTCAAAGAACGCCCAACGACACTCACTGGCGCAGCAGATCGAAACAGTGATCAGAACTTCAGAATTATAAGAAAAAAAAGAAGCCGAACTTTTACAGACTGAAATTGAAGCATCAGTGTTGTAATGAGTTCATACATGTTACAAACTAAATCGAGTCAGCAATTTAATCTTTTCTTACGGAGGACATCCTCGGTGCAAGTATGAAAATCATTCATGAAATGAATGGAATGTGGGGTTTAAGCCAAAGGACAAGCACTGGAACCAATGAGGTCATTCAACGATGTGATGAATGGACATGATACACGAAATTAATAATACAAAAATAGGCTGATATTCTTTCTTGAGATTTCAATGCAAGTCATCGCATATTCGGTCATTATTATCGCAAAATGGCCATCTTAAACTCGATGTTAAGTTACGGAAATTCTACTAGAGGTAAAATCATTTACGCCTAAAAACATATTCAGGAAATTCTCTTTTGGAAAAGAACGAGAAATGAGTTATATCCTGAGTAAGACTCAGAGATTCAACGTTCGGCAACAACAACAACAACAACAACGGTATCTTCTACCAAAATAAGATCCGAAAATCTACCAAGTGAAGAATCTGAATCTCAATGACAATAATCAGAAAGTCTACCAAAGATCAATTCTGAGTCTTTCATTGACAATAATCAGAAAGTCTGACAAGGGAAGAATCTGAGTCTCTCAATGATAATACTGAAGACGTCTTCCAGGAGTTCCCGAATATCTCTTAATTCCAAATAGGTCAAAACGGAGTCAGATTCGGATCATAAATTGTATTAACCAAAAGAAAAGAAACTGCTATCAACCTTAACATCCCGAAACCATCTTTCTTTGGTGATCCTGGTTCCGTTTACTTTGGTAACAACGCCTTAGGGTCTTAGAAAAAAAAAGAAAAAAAGAAAAAACACTTCGTTCTCATCGCCAAGATAATCTAGATAATCCCGGATAATCTAGAGAATCGGAAGCGTTCAATTAATACCTTTGAGGGAAAGCCTCCTCCAGTATTAATAACATAAGTGGTGATTTTGGAAGGACGAAAGGACAACAACAACAAAAAAATGATTTTGGAACCTTCAAAGCGAGGATAAATATATATATATATATATATATCTATATATATATATATATATATATAATATATTTATATATAATATATGAGTGTGTGTATGTGTATGTACTATTGTGGGTTTAAGATGCAAGGGTCCCGATTTATCATCGCTTTGAAGGTTCCGAAATTTATTTTCCTTCTTTTCTTTTTTTTTCTTTTGTTGTTGTTGTTGTCCTTTCGTCCTTCCAAAATCACCACTTATGTTAATAATACTGAGAGGCTTTCCCCTCAAGGTATTAATTGAACGCTTCCGATTCTCTAGATTTATCCGGGATTATCTAGATTATCTTGGCGATGAGAACGAAGTGTTTTTTCTTTTTTTCTTTTTTTTTTCTAAGACCCTAAGGCGTTGTTACCAAAGTAAACGGAACCAGGATCACCAAAGAAAGATGGTTTCGGGATGTTAAGGTTGATAGCAGTTTCTTTTCTTTTGGTTAATACAATTTATGATCCGAATCTGACTCCGTTTTGACCTATTTGGAATTTAGAGATATTCGGGAACTCCTCGAAGACGTCTTCAGTATTATCATTGAGAGACTCAGATTCTTCCCTTGTCAGACTTTCTGATTATTGTCATTAAGGTTACATAGGAAATAGCATACAAGAGAATACTTGAATGACAAAGACACTTGTCAGTTATTGTGGTATATTTGGGATAAAAGAGAATACTCGACGCTCTTTTATTCCTTCTGAAAATAAATGATTTTGACCTTAAAAACTCAAGACCTTAATGAAGGAACTCATAATTAATCCTTTTTAGATGTATATATATATTTATATATATGTATATGTATATGTATATACATATACATATATATATATATATGTTATATATATATATATATATATATATATATATAATATATATATATATATATATTAAATAAACAGGAATACTTGCTTGATTGATAGGAGATATCTACAGAATGAAACAGATAACGAGACAAGAGATAAGCTAGCTGTTGAAAAGGCTGCTCAGGTACGGAATGTTGATGAGCGCTGACATGCCTCCAACAGGCAGCGCGCGCGCAACCTCAAGCGCGCACTTCAATGGTGACGCGCAACTCTCAAGACGACGTAGATTATATCAAAGCGCTCTCTCGGTAGCAGAACGCACTGGTGCCTTTATTCAGAACGCTTCAGCAAAAAAGGATTAAGTATGAGTTCCTTCATTAAGGTCTTGAGTTTTTAAGGTCAAAACATTTATTTTCAGAAGGAATAAAAGAGCGTCGAGTATTCTTTTTTATCCCAAATATACCACAATAACCGACAAGTGTCTTTGTCATTCAAGTATTCTCTTGTATGCTATTTCCTATGTAACCTGAATATTCTTCACAAACGAGTGTTTCCTTCATAAGTAAATACTACTTTCTCTATGTTTCTTCCGAAACGGGGAAATGAACAACGAACTCGTTGCTTTTTCCTCACAGAAAGAGCTGACTCCTCCGCAGGTAGCCCTGTCAATCGAACTTTCGGAGCCGGAAGCTAAAGAAAGCACAGGAAATGTGTTGGTCTTATGCCAGCACTCGCTCTTGTACAACGGTCGCCTCTGGGTAATGGCAGCAGGATGTTCAAGGGAATAATACACCTGAGGTGTACCTCTGGATTCGGACAACCCATCCGAGAAAGTCGGGGTGGATCACTGGATTCGGACCATCCAACAGAGTAAGTGATAGTACAAATTTGTCTGATGTGGACCTC
>NC_087200.1:36373566-36468566 GCF_015104395.2 Macrobrachium nipponense
TCGGACACGATCGACAACGTCTTCATTCAACCAACCCTTAAGAAGATTAAAGGAAGATTATCAGCGGGGGTGACTTAAAATGGCTTGTTTGTGGATGGACCTCTTGGTATAAATACCACCTTTTCTGTAAACTTTTCTCATTCATCTACCTGAAGAGGGAGACAGCAGTCTCTGAAATATAGTACTTTTTCTCTATATTTTGGTGTTTTTATGGGCTCCTTTTATTAGATGGAATTCTGTTGTTACAGAACATTTTTACCAGTCATATATATATATATATATATATATATATATATATATATATATATATATATATATATATATATATAATATTTTGCGTTTAAACCAAACAAGTCGAGTCGAGTCAAGTCAAGACGAGTCATATGACTCGAGTCATTTTGAATCAGCGCCGTCCCCACTGACTGAGTCAGAAAGTCAGAATCAAGCTCAACAGGGACTAGATGGACGCAAACGCTCTTGCTGAAGTATCGTTTTATGGATTTATGAGATTATAAATGCTAAAAGGCCAGAGTCTGGAAGCTTCGAACATTTCCAGACTTGATAAACAATCTATAGAAGTTTGATGACTCCTTCAGAATGACAACTGAACAATTTAATTAGTGGAGTTAACTGCACCCTACAAAAGAAAGCAAAACACCAACTACCGACGTGCACCTTCAGTTGAGGAAGAATGACCATTTTCCTAAGGATTCATAGCGCTCACCTCTCCGCGGACTCGCCGCGACTGATGAAAAAATGGTTCCCGGTCCGAGTCACTGACTCTGAATCGCCTTGACTCGCCTCGACTCGGCATGACTCGACTCGCTTGGTGGAAACTCTCTCATTTGAATGAATGTGGCGATTTAAGAAGAATCATGAATCGTCTTGACTTGATTAGACTCGACTCGCTCGGTGTAAACGCAGCCTAGCAGGGCGTCACGCCCGAGATGAGGAAAGACAACGTTCACGTTTTTAATGCATAATCTTGGATGGACTGCATGCGATGTAAAACTTACAATATTAGCCTCATCATGCGCTTGCAAAGCGTACTACTCACCAGCAGAGCGCTGACTTCCAATAAACGGAGTGTGCCATTCATGTCGATCTTGCATATACTCTCAGGTTTTCTAGATCTGTCCTTTGCATGTTTCAATGCCTCCTTTACTGTCATTTCTAGGTCATCCTGGTCAAGGCTTTAGGTCACTCAGTCACAGGAAATGCGCCTAACTGGTAGATGAGCCCCTCCTCTCATGAGACTCATATCAGTCACGCTTATTAGTCTTGTGGGATACCGGAATATTCAATAAATAAATACATAGCAATTCTTCACGGTGTTCAAGGTTACCAAACAAATGAACTGCAGTTTCCCGATTTTGAACGTTGGTAGATTTAGTGCAGCAGCCAGGAAACGCGCGCAAGTTGATTCGTTGAAGGAGGGACAAACTGGATGTTTTTGCACTTTGTGTGGTCTGCAGTAGCTTCAAAGCGAAGAATTCAAGAAAATGTCAAAGTTCTCTTAGTTCAAGGAATATTTGGGCAAGACTGAGAGCAGCAAAGGTGGTGGTCCAGGAAAGGAATGGAATGGAATGATTGTGAAAGAGAATGCTTCTGGGAAAGCGAATTTCTGCCTCATAGCCTTTGAAGAAAGTTAAGGAGTTGCTAGTGCTCTGTGAGTGACATAGAAAGGCAGATGACTGCTCTGTGAAACTTGAATAAATATTGGGGAGATTTCACATTTATTCAGTTGAGTGCAAATTTAATTTCTCTGTTAGTCTGATTTTGTGGCAAATATCGACAAAGACAATAACGTGTTGGAAAATGATTTTATTTTCTGTCATTATCTTCGGAAGCATCAAAACTGAAGAGAACAATTACCCATATAGGAATAATTATAAAGTTACTTCAATAACAATAATAATGGGCTGGTTAAATAACATTGGGGCTGGTCAGTCGTTGGATGGGTGATCGCTCTCCTTGCCGTTGATTCCTTGGGAAAAGATCTTTACCATAATTTCCTCAGTCTACTCAGCTGTAAATGAGTATCTATTCCGATGGTGTAGGGCCCAGCTATGGGTTAAATAGCAAAACTCAGCAATGATGGAAAGAAATGAAGGATTAAACGACAACGACGTAAATGGAACCTCTGGCAACAGAGGAGCTTCGTCTGGCAGCCAGGTATAAAGCCCAATTGAAGGGGAAGACGGTCAGGTACTTGGAGGTCGTCATCTAGCAACTGGCCACACAACGACAGTAAGCAACAACCAAAAGAACAAATGGACAGAAGAAAATAAGGAAATATGGAGATGCTACATCAAAAGCAACCCGACGTAGAGAGGATATAGAAGAAGGTTGGTCAACATCTGGAATGAGAAGAATAACACCCCCCAAACAGAGCAGAGGCTGGCAGACCAAGTAAGGAACATTAAGGAAAAGAACTGGCTCTCCCCAACAGAAAGAGAGGAACTGGAAAGAGAAATGACACATAGCAACGAATTACAAGAAAACGAACTGAGAGACGATACCACAAAAGACAAAAGAGATGATGAGTTATCAAACAATGACACACGAAGAAACACCGACGAAGTAACAGAGAGGACGGAATGGGTAGAAAAGATCACACAATGGATGAAGCCGTTACAGAGGGAACACAGATCCCCTCCATGAAAGCCTACAACACCAAGAAATTAAGGGAGAAAACAAGTGAGGTCAATGAAATAATGATATAATACACACCACCAGTATTACGGAAACAAATAACCTAGCATATGCAGGAGCAAGACTATAGTAGATTCACATTAACCGTGAATGTGATGTCTAGGCCAGTCCCTTACGACGCTCCTGATTGGCTGCTGATAAGCCAATCACAGGGCTGGAAACTCTCAGTCTCTCTCGAAAGAGTTCACATAGGAAGGATGTATGTTCCACCTCTCTCGAAGAATACGTCTTTCAAAAGTATCCCTCAGGAGAAGAGGAACATAGATCCTGCCCATGTAAACTCTCGAGAGAGACAGAGTTTTCAGTCCTGTGATTGGCCGAGACATCAAATGCACGGTTGATTGGAATCTACTATAGTAGCAGAACTCATGGGGATATAACACCAACACCACCAGCACAACCAACCCAACAGAAACCAAAATAGCAACCACCATGGAAAAGGTTCCTGGAAAAGCAAATCATTATGATGAGATCTGACTTGAGTAAATAAAAGAGATGGCAGAATAAAGGCTAAGAAGCAAGAAAACAAGGGAGGAACTGAACGAGAAATACAAAGTACAGGAGAGGGGACTAAACAACACAATAGAAGATGTAAAACAGAGGCTTAAGGCCAATCCACATAAGATCCAACAGTACATGAACAGGAATATGGGATACCATGGCTCCAGAAAGTCAGGGCAGAAGAAACAGGGAGAATAAAACAAAGATTCACTGAGATCACGACAGACACAATCAGACACCAACTAAAGAAAATGGCCAACTGGAAAGCCCCACGTCCCGATGAAGTTCATGGATACCAGCTCAAAATCTTCAAGGCCCTATACCCACGAATAACAGAACAACTCCAGTATTGTATCACAAACCACCATGTGCCCAAATGGATGACCACAGGAAGAACATCCTTGGTACAGAAAGACAAGAGCAAGGGAAATATAGCCAGTAACTACAGACCTATCACCTGCCTACCAATAATGTGGAAGTTACAAACAGGTATCATCAGTGAAAGGCTATACAACTACCTAGAGGATACAATCACCATCCCCCACCAACAGAAGGGCTGCAGAAGGAAGTGTAGGGGCACAAAAGACCAACTCCTGATAGACAAAATGAAGAATAGTAGGAGAAGGAACACCAACCTAAGCATGGCACGGATTGACTATAAGGAAGCCTTAGACATGATACCACACACATTGCTAATAGAATGCCTGAAAATATATGGGGCAGAGGAAAACACCATCAGCTTCCTCAAAAATACAAAGCGCAACTGGAATACAATACTTACAAGCTCTGGAATAAGACTAGCAGAGGTTAATATCAGGAGAGGGATCTTCCAGGGCGACTCACTGTCCCCACTACTCTTCGTAGTAGCCATGATTCCCATGACAAAAAGTAGTGCAAAAGATGGATGCTGGGTACTAACTCAAGAAAAGAGGCAATAGAATTAACCATCTGATGTTCATGGACGACATCAAGCTGTATGGTAAGAGCATCAAGGAAATATATACCCTAATACAGACTGTAAGGATTGTATCTGGGGATATCAGGATGGAGTTTGGAATAGAAAAATGTGCCTTAGTCAACAAACAAAAGGGCAAAGTAACAAGGACTGAAGGGGTAAAGTTACCAGATGGGAGAAACATCAAACACATAGATGAGACAGGATACAAATACCTGGGAATAATGGAAGGAGGGGATATAAAACACCAAGAGATGAAGGATACGATCAGGAGAGAATATATGCAGACTTGAGGCGATAGTCAAGTCAAAACTCAACACTGGATATATGATAAAAGCCATGAACACACGGGCAGTGCCAATAATCAGATAGAGCGCAGTAGTGGAATGGACGAAGGCAGAACTCCGCAGCTTAGACCAGAAAACTAGGAAACATATGACAATACACTAAGCACTACACCCAAGAACAAATACGGACAGACTATGCGTAACACGAAAGGAAGGAGGGAGAGGACTACTAAGTAAAGAGAACTGTGTCAACATCGAGAACAGAGCACTGGGGCAATATCTGAAAACCAGTGAGGACGAGTGGGTCAAGAGTCCATGGGAAGAAGGACTGATTAAAGTAAACGAAGACCCAGAAATATACAGAGACAGGAGAATGACAAACAGAAAAGAGGACTGGCACAACAAACCAATGCATGGACAATACATGAGAAAGACTAAAGAACTAGCCAGCGATGAAACATGGCAATGGCTACAGAGGCGAGAGCTCAAGAAGGAAACTGATGGAATGATGACAGCGGCACAAGATCAGGCCCTAAGAACCAGATATGTTCAAAGGACGATAGATGGAAATAACTCCTCACCCATATGCAGGAAGTGCAATACGAAAAATGAGACCATAAACCACATAGCAAGCGAATGTCTGGCACTTGTACAGAACCATTACAAAAAGAGGCATGATTCAGTGGCAAAAGCCCTCCACTGGAGCCTGTGCAAGAAACACCAGCTACCTTGTAGTAATAAGTGGTACGAACACCAACCTGAAGGAGTGATAGAAAACGATCAGGCCAAGATTCTCTGGGACTATGGCATCAGAACAGATAGGGTGATATATGCCAATAGACCAGACGTGATGTTGATTGACAAAATCAAGAAGGAACTATCACTCATTGATGTCGCAATACCATGGAGCAACAGAGTTGATGAAAAAGAAAAGGAAAAAATGGATAAATGTCAAGACCTGAAAATAGAAACAAGAAGGATTTGGGATATGCCAGTGGAAATTGTACCCATAATCATAGGAACACTATGCCCGATCCCAAGATCCCTGAAAAGGAATCTGGAAGAACAAGAGGATGAAGTAGCTCCAGGACATTGCAGAAGAGTGTGTTTCTAGAAACAGCGCAGCGCACATAGTAAGAAAAGTGATGGACTACCAAGGAGGCAAGATGCAACCCGGAACCCCACACTATGAATACCACCCAGTCGAACTGGAGGACTCTGATAGCCAAAAAATAATAATAATTATAACAAAATGATATAAAAATAATAATAAGAGATTTTAGAAAAATGATTCGCAGAATAGACACATCTACGTTCACGCAACTGAATTCGATTCTTTCCAACTAGAATAAGCAAATCTATTAATTTATACTAATTATATATATATATATATATATATATATATATATATATATATATATATATATATATATATATATATATATATATATGTATACACACACACACACACACACACATATATATATATATATATATATATATATATATATATATATATATATATATATATATATATATATATATATATATATAATATATATATATCCATACCACCTATCTCTCCCTAATGGTCAATTACACTTTGTTATCTTTTGAAAAATCAGATAAAAATATCTGAGCTAACTGTGCTTTTAAAACTCGGCTCTGAATGCATATTTCATAACTAGGGTGGCAGTTTTAATGAGCTCGCTCTCTTCTCTCCTCTCTCTCTCTCGTCTCTCTCTCTCACACACACACACACATTATTATATATAATTGTTATAATATATATATATATATATCTTTATATATATATATATATATATTAATATTCACAATATAACATATATAATCATTTATCTATACGTTTAATTTATATACATATACGTATATAAATATACGTATATACCTGCTCTTGGTGACAGCGGGAGGCTCCAGAAGTGTTAGTAGTATGATTCTTCGCAAGTGTTTTGAGATGGCATAAATAGAACCAAGCCTTTCTTCATGCATGCTGTGGCCAACCACAACATATTCACTATCAGGTACATGATAGTGAATATCCACGATGTGGATTTCTTGGGAAATAGGCATCAATTGACCTTAGGTCTCCTACTGGTGTTGTGAGACGGATTACCAACAGACCACAAAGTCATAGAGTAAAGGAACAAGAACTTGCACTCCCCTGTTAACGCTTTACTCATGGCTATATAGTTATTATATAATATTTCACATCACGTTGTTATTGTTACATATGGGACATGGACACACTTACATATATTATATATATATATATATATATATATATATATAATATATATATATATATATATACATATGAAACTGTAATATCCACAATGCCCTCTTAACTTCTGAAATTCTTTGCTCTTTTTTGGATACTCTTGTCACTACAAAGCCTTGAGCTCCAACTTCCAAGAAATTTGAAGAAATCGTAATGAACCCGGGAAATGAACCCGCGATACCATAATCATGACGAGGGTGTTGTGGCTATTATAATTTCATATGTATCTAGTAAAAATGACCAGTAGATTCTACATATACATATATATATATATATATATATATATATATATATATATATATATATATATATATATATATATATATAGTCGTAACGCTGGAATATCGCATGTTTTAGCGATAGTTCGTCAATATATATATATATATATATATATATATATTATATATATATATATATATATATATATTATATACATTATACATACACACACACACACATATATATATATATATATGTATATCTATATTATATATACATATATCTATATATTATATATATATATATATATATGATATATATATAATATACATATATATGTAGGTATATAATATTATTATATATATATTTATATATCATATAGATATATATATAATTATATATATAATATTATATATATATATATAATATATATTAATATATAAATATATGTTAGATAGATATATCAAGTATGAAAGGCCAATTAAAACACTCTGCCTTAAAGCTAAGGTATATATTTTGGTGGACTTACTTCCACCATTATCAAGCAGTGAATGACAGATAATAGGATCAACCTTCCCAATGGAGCCAAGGACTCTGACCAGATAGACAACATCTTCCTTAAGACAACGATGAAGCGGATTAAGACAATTAACAGAACCTACGGCGGCTTAGAGGCGACCCCAGGCATCACCTGAGGGCATAGCTTCCACTATATATTTCGCCAATGAAACTCCTTCTGTCATTCACTGCTTGATAAGGGTAGAAATAAGTCCACCGAAATATAGTCCTTAGCTTTAAAACAGTGTTCTAATGGGCCTTTTATACATGAGACGTATCCTGTTTTAACAGAAGAATTTATTTACATATACATATACATAAATGCTTACTATATATTATATATATATATATATATATAATATACTATATATATATATATATATTTATATATATTATTTATTTATATAATATATATAATGATTTATATATATTCTATATAAATATATATATTATATATTATATTTATTTATATATATATATGTATATAATATATATATATATATATAATATATAATATATATATATATATATATATATTATAGATATTATAATAATATTTTATTAATTTTAATATAGTATATAATATATATGCACACACACAAACACACACACACAAGAGCTACTGATCAAGAGGAGTATTTTGCCAGAACCCACGAATCGCATTTGTGTAATCAAATGAGAGTAGTATTCCAATCTGGAATATGTAGAAGCAATTTAGGGAAGGCAGATTATTCTCATTCACTTGGCTCCAAGGAAGGAAACTGAGCGTTAATTTCGTACTAATTAATATTGAAGGGAAAAAATCTCAAAAGAAAAATCGCAGTGAAGGATTTGACATTAACACTTGAGAACGAGAAAAGTTCAGTAATATATAAAACAGACACTATCTCTTTATATAGAAAGTTGTAAGTCTGTTAAATTAATCAATAAACTATGGAGGCTTGCTTAATGAAAGAGTACAAAAAAATTAAGTTAATAATTTACCCAATGGAAATGACATTACTAAGCTCTTGACCAAAATTAATTTTGGGTCACACGAGCAATAATGAATTCATTGTTGTTTATTAAGCTTTGCATGAAAAAAAAAGGATTAGCAAAAATGGGAAATTTCAGTGCAAGGGAAAAATGAAACACTGCTTTCGCTTAAAAACAAAATAAAATAGAAAATATGGTCTTATTTAAACATAACTATCGTGTGTAAAATGATTGTAAAAAAAAAGTATAAAAAGCGAATGTAGAGAACTCATTTACAAAAATGCGTAAGATAAAGCAGATCAGATTTAAAATAACGGAACGGATGACGAGTTCAGTTTCTATTTTAGTTTAAGTCTCATGATTAATAATGCTGTCGGAAAGGTTCCTTTCTGAGTCATTATCTACTCTGAATAATAATAATAATAATAATAATAACTAAATAAATAATAATAATAATAATAATAATAATAATAATAATAATAATAATAATAATCTTGGTGTCATGAGTCTTGAAATGGAGAAACAAATCCACAGTTATGTTTGGATACAAATCATTAAAATGGGAATCGAACAGATTCCCAAAAGCTCTCCGTACTGATTTATATTTCAAATATCTACATCCATACACAACTGTGGAGTTGTTTCTTCAATAATAATAATAATAATAATAATAATAATAATAATAATAATAATAATAATAATAATAATAATAATAATAATAATAATAATAATAATAATATCTGACTAGCGTTTGTGGATGTGGACTCCACCATGGCAAAGACTCAATCTGAAATTTCCAGACAAAACCTGTGGAATTGGGGCTTCTTCGTCACTGGAATTTTCCGTCCTTCTTCCCAAAGAATCGTTTCACCGGATCTCTTCAAAAGCTTTCCCGCTCAGCGCAGACGCAAACGAACGAACAGCACAAACATCGTTCACTTCGGCTTTGGCCATTCCGGAATTCACGGAGGAGAAAACGTAGGCCAATGAGAATACAAGCGATTACTGTTTCGACCTTGGAAATCGGTTTACGGCATGACAATTTGGGGAAATTAATCAGGAGGACCATAGGATAAATGCCCGCAAAAAATTCTACGAAGACCTGATGGATAATAATAATAATAATAATAATAATAATAATAATAATAATAATATAATAATAATGAAGCCAAGCAAAATATAGGTTCATTCAATCTCACAATTTAGCTCGTCTACTCGGTGTGCGTGTATATATATATATATATATATATAATATATATATATATATATATATATATATATATATATATATATATATATATATATATATATATATATGTATATATATATGTATATATATATGTGAATATATATGTATATATAATGTATATATATATACATACATACATACATATATATATATATATATATATATATATATATATATATATATGTTTTCTCAAGAAGATTTCAAAATCTACAGCCAGTCCAAACGAAATAGGGAGCGGCTACCATTGGTAAATTAACTTTCGCGTAATATGTTGAATATAAAAAAATAAAATAGCTAAAGAGACTGATCAATAACTGGGAAAATCTGAATTCAAGAGCTAAATCAATTTAACGTTGATCTCTCTATAAAATAAACGATGAAATATGACTAATCATTCCTTAGCTACAAACAAGCGACAGTAACATCACTCGAGTCCTTTCGTTCCAAAGACTGTCCTCGTCGTCCTTTCTGTCTTCCAGCAAGACCTCTCTTTTTTTTCGTGACGTCTTTTTTATGTTTTGATATAGTACTCCTTTTGGCAAGCACTATGAACACCCCCTACTCCATGTACTAGTTGTGTCTCCTAATTTACTACCGACAATGACTCACCTGCCTCCATACATTAACAGAATCATTTTAGTCTTGGGATTTCATCGGGCCCTTGGCACACTGAGGATGAAAGCAGCTCGGAAATGTACAAGTTCAAATAAAGACAGTTGAAAGAGCCATTCCTATTCCGACACAACACACTCCTCTCCACATACAAACACTGGGGCACACACACACACAATCAGACACACGTACGTCCGCAGAGACAATAGACACAGAAACACACGCTAATATACAAAACACACGCAAGCATACAAACTACGTGTATAGCAAAGTATTTTCACCAGTATTTGAATACAAAATAATCAAGGAGCCCTTCCTATAATACGCCCCAAAATCCTCAGTTATTATAGACAAGATCTAAACGCAAATGTTCACATACAAAGTCTAGAACACCTGTGCTCACCTCTGTTGTTGGTCAGTCTTGCACGTGCTGCTGATTTGGTCTAGAATTTGTTGCATAATGTTTTCGCTGGAATCCACCACCGAAACTTGAGACGACGTCATGGCCTGGGCCTGGGGCACCTATTTGAAAGAAGTGAACGGTTGCTGGGATTAGCGATTCCGTAATCTCCATAGACATTCGCTGTATTGCTAACAACATTAAGCACAGTGATCCTGCGACCATCTATCTTCTGGATGAGTGACACTGACTACATTTCATCACTGGCTTTTTATCACTGCCGTAATCCATCCGAAGCTCAGGAGTCCATTAAATATAAGTAAGAACTCGTTTCAACACTTAATGACGAGCAGCTTCACTACTTAAATTAACCCGCTTGTAACAACTAAAATCATTACACGATTGAAATAACCTACAAGCAATACAAAGCCTGTTCTCTTTGATGGCAGAAACCCCTTACGTACTACGTCATAATATTCCTCCTCAGAGGCTTAGTGGAAATTCCCATCACCAACAGTTCTGAAATATTGACATCATCAGGTTCACTCAGGCGGTTTTAGACAAAAATCACACTAAATGACCAGTCATCGAATGACGCCTAAAGTGAAGCCCATCTGAGGAAGGCCGCGGAGATACGATCACTGGTTCAGTGTCATGTTGTGGACCAGAGGTTTCTTTAGTATATAATGGTCAATTGACATATTCCACTCAGTCGTATTCTCAAAGCTGACCTATATTTTATTTCATGGAAACGCATTAGATTATCTTCTCTATTGGGTCAGACAGTCAATCTTCCCAGAATTTTATGAACAACGGCAACTTTGACAAGGTGATCATTCTACCTAAAATATAAATCTACCTTGTGATATGATTGTAACATGTATAAGATACTTAATCTCGAATCACTCCAATTCACTGAACTTTCTAGAAAGGTGTATTCATTCCTCTTCTTACTAATATAAATATCATACTCAAGACAAAATCTACGTAAATGATAATTAGCTCGTCGACTTATTCACAGCATTTCATTTGTTAAGCGTTTATCTTACTCATTGACAAAAAGCAACTGAATGCTCAAGAAAACAATCAATACAAGCACAGGAAACCAGTCAACATTAGAGAGAGAGAGAGAGAGAGAGAGAGAGAGAGAGAGAGAGAGAGAGAGAGAGAGAGAGAGAGAGAGAGAAGCCACTCTTTCAGACGGAACCAGAGGAACAGAAAGAATTCAACGTGAACTGATGATTTTAGGTAGACACTGAATAACTGACAGAGAACACCGATTATAATCAGTTTACATCACACCAAATATATCAGCCAAAAGCAATTCATGAAACAACACAAGGAAATAAGGAAACTGAAAATAACTCCTGCGATGGTTTTAATCACTCTAATAAAAGGCGCAGAAGTTTTCGACTTCCATATTTTGACTCGATCTTCAAAGAAGGCCGCCGCCGCCGAGCGGAGTAGCGAGATGAACGGAACCCAGCCCAGAGGAGAAGAAAGGAGCTTATACATTACCCGAGGCGGCCGGCCGGCTTCTTCAAAGGGCGGCGCCTGATGCCACGCATTAACCCCTAATTGTTTCCTCACCTGAAGCTTCGGTGATATTCTCTCCATTAAGGCCGTGATGGATCTTATGTAAGGTTCTAATTGCTGAGCGATGATCATCAATCTCTTGTTTTCGTCCCGGAGACTCGCTACGTCGTTCACCTTAGGAGAAAAAAAAAAGGGGAAAGAGTGAATTTATTTATCAGGATTTATCAAGGTCGGTTTGTCGTTGATCTTTTATGGGTTGGGTATGATTGGGCGAATGACCACTGATCTAATACCAATTGGTCCTATGCGAATTGGTCTAAAGCCAATTCGTCCAGTTGCATAATTAAGTTTACTATAGTAGATTCACATCATCCGTGCATTTGTTGTCTAGGTCTAGGCCCGTCCCTTACGACGGTCCTGATTGGCTGTTGATAAGCCAGTCACAGGGCTGGAAACTCTCAGTCTGTCTCGAGAGTTCACACAGGCAGGATGCATGTTCCACCTCTCCTGAAAGACGTATCCATCAGGAGAGGTGGAACATACATCCTACCCATGTGAACTCTTTCGAGAGATTGAGAGTTTCCAGCCCTGTCTTTGGCTTATCAACAGCCAATCAGGAGCGTCGTAAGGGCCTGGCGTAGACATTAGATGCACGGGTGATGTGGATCTACTGTAGGACGATCCAATACTGATTAGTCTAATTACTAATTCGTCCATATGGATAAGTAGATACAGTCAGTCCTCACGGAAAAGGTCCAATTTTGTTATTGACATGCTTAAGAAGTTTTCTTCCAATTTCAACTAGAGCAAATATTAAATATCTTCGAGCCCTTTGCCATGGAGGAAAACAAAAACTTGCAGTCAAAGGTTGTTTGAATCCACTCCGCACAAAGCGAATGCAAAAGACGAGTGGCAAAGGAACTTTTTGTTGTAGGTGTGAAAACAGAGCCTGCAAAGCTACTGCAGTTGCTCATCGCGAAGACAACAAACATTTTCCAAAAATGAAAGCAAACGTATTTGTGGATCTGGTGAGGCCAGTAGAGTTCCTGTAGTGAAATGTCATCATACAGTTAAAAAAGTGCATTTACTTTTGATTAATTTTCCTTTTATATAATAACATTAATTACATTATACTTATTATCTTTCAGCCAATTGGTCCGTTATACTACTAATTACATTATACTGATTATCTTTAGACCAAATTGGTCCATCATACTACTCAACATTGGAGAGGTTGTCTTTAGACCAATTGGTCTATTAGACCAATCAATTTTAGACTAGTTGTCTTTAGACCAATAGGCTTCTTAGACCATTTCACACTGGACTAGCTGGTGTTAGACCAATGTTCTGGGACAGGTTTTTATCGAGTGATGCTCTAATAAAATAGTGGCGTGACATGATGTGACATGGGTACGTTATTTATGTGCTGTTCGGAAATTTATGTTAAAATGACATATTTTCAAGTTTATCAAGAAGTAAAACATTAATCAGCTTAAAAAATATGGAAAACACAAATGTTTTCCGTGATATCAAGAGATACGACAACATGAAAGAGTGCAATTATATTGTCAAACGTATGTTGCGTTCGTCGTTTTTGGTTCCAGAAGATGAAAATAAGTTTATGAGGTTAAAACCTAAAGGTCACAAAATAAGGCCCACTGGAGGCTTCAAAACAACGTTCTTGACCTGAGACTCAAAATCAATCGAGGAAATAAAACTCTACCCTATTATCTCTTGAGTCCTCATGACAATCGACAGAGATGAAGTTTTAAAATAATTCAGATATATATATATAAAAAATAATTCCTCACAAAAATGAAAGTTCACGGTGATACAAAATTTCTCGAATGGACTTTTCGAGTTTGAATCTCAAGCCAAAATTCTGCCTTCATCCAGAACACAGCGCCACAGTGGCGTGGTTGGTATGGTGTTGGCGTCCCACCTCGGTGGTCGCGAGTTCGATTCTCGGCCATTCCATTGAGGAGTGAGAGATGTGCATTTCTGGTGATGGAAGTTCACTCTCGACGTGGTTCGGAAGTCACGTAAAGCCGTTGGTCCCGTTGCTGAATAACCACTGGTTCCATGCAACGTAAAAACACTATACAAACAAACTTGTTTTTCATTAATCCTCAGATCTCTCTCTCGCTATCTCTATACAGACATACACACAAACACACACACATATATATCTTACAGGTATGAATTGATGTGTTAGTGAATTACATACTGTATTAGCTGCTCTTGCTTGGAGACAGAGAGCGCCTTAGAGACAGCCTTCTTGAATGAAGGAATCTGATGCGTATGCGTTTTAAGCTGGTGGCTGTCCGTACTGTTGCCACAGGCGGTTTTGAGGCGTGGTGGGTATGTACATTCGTTTATATGTATATCATAGGTCCAATCGTTCAAGGCACTTGAGGGAAAGACACATTCCTTTGTGATAGGAAGAAAGACGGTCGAGGGAACGCCAAGTGTCGGGAGAAAAACCCATCTTAAGGTATAGCACATATTTTAAATGACTTAGAAACAGTTGCCTTTGAAAAGAGAGAAGTGTGAAGTGTATCCCTTTACTTAATATTGTGTTATAAGAAATGTAATGAATATATCTTTATTACAGATGGGCTCTTATCATGGTACAAGAAACGGGATTCTCTAAAACTTGACTATTACAATGTAGCAATTGATATTTTGAGTCTAGGAGTGATTACTTAGACTAAACCAGGAGAGTGGAATGATAACTTATAGTTTTCTTTGTGGGGCAGACTTGGGTTTTTATTACTTGACTTATTGATCATTTTGTTCTATTTTCTGTTCATCTGCTTTGGGAAATAAATAGTATATTTTTGTATTTATGTGAGATTAATAGCCTAGTGACATGCTTGCAGATAGAGGGCGCCTACTGGCACAGGTAAGGGTTGTCAATTTGTGTAGTTTTGTCAAAAAGGGGGGGGGGTTATAGTGGTGGCAGCGGTTTAAGAAGCTTTTTATACATTTTATAGGCTGTAGGTACGCTAACGAAGAGACTGGTGACTAGGTAGACATATATTTTTGGGTAGGAAAAGGGGTTATAATCATGTCACAGGCAACTCGGTGTTCTTTTTGCTGATTCAGTGGTTTGGTTTGGTGTTCAAAGTGTCGGGTTACTTGTGTATCTCTCTGCATCTCAGTGTTAGCCGGTTAGTGATTCATGAAAACCAGTGTTTTAAAACCGTGATAGAAAAAAGTTTAATTTTTGACATATTAAAGTGTTTCATGAGTGTGGTGAATAGGCTACGCATATTTGCAATGCGTATACGAATTTGGTTTCCAGTCATATGAAGATGTGAGTGTAATTTTATGTTTCTTTCTTCTTTTCTCCTTCATTATTTTTGTTTTGTTTTGATTCCTTTTTTTGTTTGTGATGAATTTACTCAAAGGGTATTTTTGTTTTGATGTCTCTTGAAATTTGATGGACATTGGGGGTTTTTTGTAATGATATGAGCGAGGTTTTTTCTATCCCCTCCCTATTTTTGTTGTTGTTTTCGTGGGATGATATACTGGGCGCGGGGCGCGTTTTTTTTTTGTTATCCATTATTGGGGGAAATTTCTATTAGTTTTTCTGGATTGGGTTTTGTGTGTATATAAATACATTGATGTTATTGAGGTCGGGGAATGTTATAGAACACAAAAGCTTCCGTACAGAGAGGAAAATGGCGGATGCTAAGAGTACCACAACGCTGCTGCATCACGTAACGAACGTGAATGCGGGCGTGAGCCCGTTCAGGGGAATCGTAGATGGTGTGTTATCCCAGCCAGTGCAAATCTTTATTGAAGGTGTGAATAATTATTTAAGTGCAAAAAACATAACGGATGATATAGAGGCGTTTAGAGAGGCGAAAGCTTTGCTAGATTTCAATAAAGGTGACCTCTCTCATTGTTGCAGAAGTTTCCAATTTGCAAAATGTCGTACCTGGACTGATTTGCAAGCATTTTTGAAAGCAGCTTATGGCTCAAAGGAACACGGAGATATGGTGAGGGACCTCAGGGGTTTTTATAAAATACGGAAGGGCACAAATAGCCTCGTAGAACATAGTTAAAAACTTTTTGACTCAGTGGCAGATTGGGTAGGAAAATTGAAAACATCTAAATGGGTTACAGGAGGTAGTGTCTCACTTGAGAATGTACATAAACTGATCCATTTTTCGATGCTCTTGCACGATGTACCGGATGCAATAGTGAATAGCTTTGATGAAATAATTGAACCTACTTTGGACGAAGAATTACTTTGTGCCCAAATTGAGAAACATATGTCTAAATGTCCCACTGTAGATAGTACAATATTTAATGGGACAGGCCTGGGAAATAGGGTGCAAAGAGACAGAATTTTCTTCTCCCCGTCTGTGTGCAAAAGTTGAATATAACAAAAGATCAATCAATCAAAGGCAACAGCATTTGCGCTGTTTCATGCAATAACCAGGGCATCTAAAGAAATTGTGTAGAACTAAATACTGTGGAATGTGTAAGAGTACCGATCACTATTGGTAATCTTGTCTGTCTCAGATAGGGAGAGATGCAAGGCCTACACCTCAAAATTCTGGAAGTTATAATGAGAGGACTTCCCAGGCAGGTCAAACCAGAGGGCAAAGGGATCGGCGAAATTTTTGGAAGGACGATCAACAAAAAGGGTACAGGTGATTAGTACGTGCCATTGTGGTCTCGTGAGGGACGCCCCAGAGCCCAGGCCTATAGTTTATGGAACAGTAGGGGATGTGGATATCCCGATATTTATAGACTCAGGCGCGTCTATAAATTTAATGGACTATAATTTGTATCAATCCATGTTCACCAATTACCATTTGCAACCCTCAACGGAGGCGGTGTGTGATGTACAAACCCATAGATTAAATACCCTGGTAACAGAACCATTTTTGGTAATGAAAGGCATTGCGTTGGGCAACAGACTTTTGCTGGGTCATCCTCCGTGTAGAAGACACAAGATTTCGATCCATGCGGTTGTTAATGGGATAACAATCGGAATACCTGGTGTTTTTCTTCCTTATGAGGACGTGATTAGAACGGAGGACATGGAGATTATTAGAAAGGGAGATGTGCTTGGTGATAATAATGGCGGTGATATGGGAGTTATGGGGAGTGGTAATATTAAAACCCACATTGGTGATATGGGAAATGATTGCGAGGATTCTATTGGAGTTCACGGTGATAGCAATTGTGGTGATGATATTATGGATGGTGATGTTGATACTAATATTGATGTTATTTCTGATACTAACAATGCTGGGGATGATACTAAGGGTGGTAATGTGTAAGGGGTGGTGGAAAGGGGAGATACTAACCACAAATATAGAGGTGTTTTATCGGAGGATATTGTGTTATTGCCCGGTTCAAAGACTATGGTAAAAGTCAAATTGAGGGAAGTGAGAAAACCTACGGATGTGTGTGTTATTGAAAATAGTGAGAGGCTTAGAGGGGTAATTAGCATGGCGTCGGTGAACAGTGT
This sequence comes from Macrobrachium nipponense, assembly GCF_015104395.2. Lineage (NCBI taxonomy): Eukaryota > Metazoa > Arthropoda > Malacostraca > Decapoda > Palaemonidae > Macrobrachium > Macrobrachium nipponense. Next base: position 36,391,367 of record NC_087200.1, read on the forward strand.
ATCCATGGATGGGACCATGTGGTTAGAATTACTAAACTGTAATGATACAGTTAGGAGATACCAGAGGAATACATATATATTGGATTTCCAAGATTGGAATCGTGATACTGGTTCAGTGGCTATCGTAGAGGGGAAATCCGAGTTTTCAGAGGCAGAAATGCAATCAAGGAAACGAATATTTAGAGAACATTTAGCTAATGCGGATTATAGTGAACATGTTGAAGTGATAAGCGAGCTCTTGGCAGAATTTGGGGATACGGAAGCCTTACAAGGTGATAAATTGGGGTTGACTAATGTGTTAGAGCATGAGGTAAATTTGGAGAGTGGCACAAAACCTATTTATATTCCTGCATACCGCATACCTTTCAAAATCAGAGAACAGGTAGAGAAAGAGGTCAATAGATGGGAGGAATAAGGAATCATTAGACCTAGCGTGTCTCCTTACAACTTTCCCTTGCTAGCGGTGCCTAAGAAGGACGGTTCTGTCTGTGTATGCGTCGATTTTAGACCTTTAAATAAAAAGACTATCCCTGACCACTATCCAGTCGCGTGCATACCAGATCTTTTTGTAGAAATCGGGGGACATAATATTTATAGCTCAATTGATTTGGCGCAGGGTTATTTGCAGGTCCCTCTTAGTGAAAGTATCAAAGAATATACAGCTTTTTCAGTGCCCAAGGGACACTATGAATTTATGCGAATGCCTTTCGGTTTATCGGGCAGTCCGATGACTTTTACCAGGTTTGTGAACACAGTTTTGCACGAGTTATTGGGCAAAAATGTTTTTGTGTATATGGATGACATATTGGTCGCAACAGACACGATCGCGCAACACCTGGAAGTGCTTACAGAAGTACTTAGGAGGCTTAATTAGCGGGGCTGAAAATTAAGCTAGCTAAGTGTTCGTTCTTGAAAAAGCAAATCATATATCTAGGCCATGTCATATCTAAGGAAGGGGTTAGAGTAAATGACGATACAGTCAAAGCAATAGCGAATTTTCGCACCCCCAGATCAAAGAAAGAGATTAAGTCATTCCTGGGTATCGCTAGTTTCTTCAGGAGGTTGATGAAAGGGTTCTCTAATATAGCAGCTCCCCTAACAGATGTATTGCGGGAAGATGTTCAATTTCAATGGAAGGAACCCCAGGCAGAGAGTTTTCAAAAGCTCAAGGACGCGCTAATGAATCCCCCTGTTTTGAAGTCTCCAGATTTTAGCAAATCTTTTACATTAGTGACCAATGCAAGCCAGGAAGGTATAAGTCCTTGCCTTATGCAAAAGTTTGATGGGAAATTCCATCCCATGGCCTTTTATAGCAGGAAGTTTAGAACGAAGGGCAGCAACGAGAGATCAATGGCTACCATAGATAAAGAAGCCTTTGCAATAGTGACGAGCTTGGTTCATTCTAAAATGTTACTGATGGGGAATAAAGAAGAAGTTCTTACAGACCACAAGCCATTATTAGATCTTTATTCCCCATCAGTAACATTTTAAAATGAGCCAAGCTCGTCAATATTGCAAAGGCTTCGCAATAGTGAAGCCTTTGCAATAGTGACGAGCTTGGTTCATTTTAAACTGTTACTGATAGGGAATAAAGATCTAATAATGGCTTGTGGTCTGTAAGAAGCCTTTGCAATAGTGACGAGCTTGGTTCATTTTAAAATGTTACTGATAGGGAATAAAGAAGAAGTTCTTACAGACCACAAGCCATTATTAGATCTTTATTCCCCATCAGTAACATTTTAAAATGAACCAAGCTCGTCACTATTGCAAAGGCTTCTTTGCAATAAAGATCTAATAATGGCTTGTGACGAGTTCATTTTAAAATGTTACTGATGGGGAATAAAGAAGAAGTTCTTACAGACCACAAGCCATTATTAGATCTTTTTAATAAACCCAATTTGTCACCTAAAAGAGCTGGATGGTTTTTAACTGTCAGAGATTTTGATGCAAAGCTCAAATATATAGAGGGCAAATTTAACGTAGTTGCAGATGCTCTTAGTAGAAGTTTTCATGACATGGAAGAGTTCCAAGTTGCGCAAGTCACTAGCAAGGCTATACAATGGGATATATCTCTCATAGAGCAAAGGCAAGATGAAGACGAGATTCTAGCAGACGCAAAAGCGTTTCTTAGAGGGGAATTAGTCAGGTAACGTTATAAGTTGCCTTTTTCAGGTTTGGAGTTAGAAGGTAATCTATTGGTTAGGAAAATTAAATATAAATTGAGAACCAGTGAAAGTAGAGGAGATACGACACAGATAGTAATTCCGAAAGTCCTAATTCCAGTGGTTCTGGATATAGTTCATTGCAGGTTCGGTAGTCCACACTTGGGAATAGAAAAAAACGTATGATGAGGTTCGTGCTAAATACATTTGGAAAACATGGGGAAAGATGTGGAAAATTTTGTGAGAAACTGTACAGTGTGCAATGCATGTAAGCTAAGCCTGCAAGAATAACTTCATGCAAATTAGGATCGTATCCTATACTGAGTAGACCTTTTCAGAGAATACATATGGATATCCTGGGAAATTTTTGTGAGTCTAGGTATGCAAACAAGAACTTGTTAGTAATAATAGATGAACTTACAAGGATAGTAGAAATTTTCCCACTTAAGCATAAAACGGCTGAAGAAGTAGCCGTAGCATTTTTCAATGGTATCATTTGCAGATACGGCTCACCCGAAGTTCTATTGACCGACAATGGTAGAGAATTTGTGAACAAAACTTTGGAATGTTTAGCGGAAGTCATGGGGATACAGAGAGTAACAATTATTCCATACAGACCTGAGGCTAATGGGTTGTGTGAAAGAGCAAACAGGAAAGTGCTCGAGGCTCTCAGGAAAACTGTAGGTGGTAATGATAAGAATTGGGACAGATATGTTGATGTTGTTAGACATAGTATTAACACTATGGTTAGTGATTCCATTAAAATGTCTCCATTTGAAGCTTTGTTTGGTTGTCCAGCACGAGGCACATTTGATTTGCTAACTATACCTCATCATGGGGAGGATACGATCAAGGCGTTGGTATCCACAGCCAGAGAGAGACATGCTTGTCTCAGCCGTAATCTCGAATCCACAACCAGAGAGATGGTACAGAAAAGTATTAGTAAAACATCCGATCCCAAGATCAATGTCGGAGACAAGGTATTTTTAAAACTTAACGTGAGAAATGAACTGAAGTACAAATTAGGCCCGAAGTTTGAAGGTCCTCAATGTAGTCTTAGAGGAAAAAACAGGTCAGTCGAGGTTAACACATATCTCGAAATTGAAAAGAATTGGTTGTGGTGATTAATATATTGTCGCACAATTGCATTTTTTCTTTTTTTTCTTGCTGCTTGGTTTTTGCAATTTGGTGGTGGAATGCTTTAATGTTTTTTTTCTCTCTTTCATTTCCTTCTACTGTTTTAATATTTCGCGCAAATCTGCGGCGTTTTGGCGTAAGATTCCGAGGTTAATATTTTACGTGGGAAGTTGTTTGGAAATATGGCGAATTTTTGTTTTAGCTGAGAAACGTGATGATAAACATGTGATAATTCCTGTGTGTATGATATTTGGGGCATAATGGTTTCTGGCATTGCAAGTCTGACTAGACAAATCTATAGTGCGGTTCGAAGCCCCTGAGGTGTTCACAGGTGGATTTTTCTGATAATGCTGTGATGAATCCAGTTGCTGATTTTTCCTTTGGAGTTGATTACTCGGAGATTTGGACTATTCTCTGTTGACTATGGCATTCCACAGTGATGTACTTTGTAAGGGGGTTGTTTTCCGGTCGTTTCTGGTCGATGGGATTGTTGCGGTAGCAAATTCCATAACGGTACATATTGCATTTTGAGTAAGATGTTGAATTATAAATGTTTTTTCTTCTCTTATGTGCGCTGTGTAATGGGGGAAAGTTCACTTATCAATGTTGTTATTATCTTTTTTTTTCTTTTCCTACGAGAGGTGTCGTAATTGGTGTTAAGCTCTAAATAGCATTTCTATTTTAGATAGGAGATATAATTTGTCGGGGTATGTGAGTTAGATAGAAGGGGTGTTCGGCATTATATTTCATGGAGGTTAGTTATATAAACAATAAAAGGGGTTTTTACTGTTAGACATTATGGGTTCTCTTTTGATAGTGTGTTTGTCAGATATGGAATTACTTATGAGGATTCAGTGGGTAAAGATTATACTTTCTTTAGTGAGGATATTTCAATATTTGACTAGGAGATTGAGTATATTAATTAATGGCGGATTTGTGGGGTAAAGCAAGACTTTAGTTATTTTATAATCATGTAGACTTTTTAAATACGGACACATGATGACTTTAGAGAATTCCCAACTTCACGTGATAGTGACGTGACGATGGAAACGACTTCGTTCTACAGTACCAGAGGTCGAGTCGAGTCTACACACAAATGGCGATTCTATGGACTGCCTTTTCAACGGATGAGATGTCGTTGGTATATCGTCTCAGGATACGTTCTAGGATAAATCAGGAGTCTACAATCTCCTATGAGGCGGGTGCGAGTAGCACTTGCATGGAAGTCACGGGATATTTCTTTGACAACGGGGTGGTGAGCACGTTTCCTTCAGTAGAAAATGTCGAATCTACAGTTTTGCGATGAGGGGGTGTTGGATACACTCACGAGGGTCGCAGGCGCTGAGTAATGGCACATGCTGAGTTGTTTCAAGGTAGTTTACGCACTCGACCTGCGTCTACAACTATTCGTCAAGTTCTGCTTATCTTAGTGACAAGGATGAGCTTTTCATCAATGAACGTTACACAATTCCAGTAATAGTGGTCATGCTCGTCGATATACTGATCACAATTTGTGCACTATGAGTTCTTAAACTTCTGTGCATCTGGCGAGGCACAAGGGCTCCAGCAACGGAGGTAGCCCTAAATCATGTGGCAAATTGATACATTGTGCATTAGTTGCTGATGTGGTGTGCGACAGGAGTGCACAAAGGACATAGGTGGCCGAGCCGTCTTACAGGTATGAATTGATGTGTTAGTGAATTACATACTGTATCAGCTGCTCTTGCATGGAGACAGAGAGCGCCTTAGAGGCAGCCTTCTTGAATGAAGGAATCTGATGTGTATGCGTTTTAAGCTGGTGGCTGTCTGTGCTGTTGCCACCGGCGGTTTTGAGGCGTGGTTGGTATGTACATTCGTTTATACGTATATCACAGGTCCGATCGTTCAAGGCACTTGAGGGAAAGACACATTCCTTTGTGATAGGAAGAAAGACGGTCGAGGGAACGCCAAGTGTCGGGAAGAAAACCATCTCAAGGTATAGCACATGTTTTAAATGACTTAGAAACAGTTGCCTTTGAAAAGAGAGAAGTGTGAAGTGTATCCCTTTACTTAATATTGTGTTATAAGAAATGTAATGAATATATCTTTATTACAGATGGGCTCTTATCATGGTACAAGAAACGGGATTCTCTAAAACTTGACTATTACAATGTAGCAATTGACATTTTGAGTCTAGGAGTGATTACTTAGACTAAACCAGGAGAGTGGAATGATAACTTATAGTTTTCTTTGTGGGGCAGACTTGGGTTTTTATCACTATGACTTATTAATCATTTTGTTCTATTTTATGTTCATCTGCTTTGGGAAATAAATAGTATATTTTTGTATTTATGCGAGATTATTAGCCTAGTGACATGCTTGCAGATAGAGGGCGCCTGCTGGCACAGGTAAGGGTTGTCAATTTGTGTAGTTTTGTCAAAAGGAGGGGGGGGGGTATATATAGATATATATATATATGTATGTATATATATATATATACATGTATACTGGTATATGTTTAATCACATAATGGCAATAAAAAACCAGTCGATTACCCTGTCATTGCCTCAGCTAATGACACATAATAATTATCTATCTAATTTGATATCTATCTACGACTGCGATTTATCCCTCAATTTAATTCTCTCACGAAACCCTATGTAAATTTATTCACGAACCGGTTAGTTACCATGAGATAACAGCTACGATAAATCCATAATCTTTACACGGATTGTTAAAAAAAACGGAAAAAAATCAGGGATTGTGAGACTTCATGACTTCATCCTCTCAATCGCTCCTACTCGTGAAACGGCGCATGCGCAGACTCAGCAGTCTCATTCGCCTGGACGTGAAAGTGGGATTCTCTGTGGCTATGGAGTCCTTTAGGGTTTCATCTGTCCTAGGAGGAATTTCCACTGCGGAAATCCTGCTCCCACTTCGATTGCAAAACTTTGGAAGTTTTTCTTCTGCTTCGGTGTTCCCTGAGAAACCCAGTCTCTCACTTTCAACGTAAAGGGCTTGCAACCCATTGAGGGAGTGCGATCTATAAATACTCTTTTCATTATGAAATAAACAAACTCTCTTTTGAAAATAAAAGCTTCCTTATCTAAATATAATTGCAAAAGCTAAAAGCTAAGTGGACTACTTACGTGAGGTGAATATTTTCATTAAAGTTTACTCTAACAATTGCCAAAATCTAAGCAATTACACTTCAGTAACCAATAAACAAACAAAAATATCAACATACTTAAAAATTGTAATGAGTAACATTTGACAATAAGATAAATTATATGCGCTTGACATTCGTACTTCCGCAATACTTACATCACTTATTTTATCACTTCCATTTGTTACCATTGGTTAGGAAACTGAAAGCGCCTCTTATAAATTGATGGTTTTTGGCCAATATAAAGATATCAGCCCGGAATCATACAATGCATAAAAATACAAAACCACAGAGGTATAAATGGTAGGAGAGGTTTGTTGTCATTCCGCATTTACTTAATAAAAATTTTTTTTCGGCAGCGACGTGTTTCTCTCCCACTTAACAAACCTTCCAATCCAAAATTCATCAGGTTATCAGGTCCCAAGGCAAGAACATTCATTTTCCTTCAAGCAAGGATTTCATTTCATCGACTCAGACTATCATCCAGTAGGATTTGCCTCGGATTCCAGCGAGCGGGATATAACATCGTGTCCGCTGGGCCGAATTAATATCATTCCTTCAATTTAGACTTCGTGATCACTCTATGAATAGTCTCGGAACGTCAAATTTCTCTCAGTGATGCGATGGTACAATTCTAGATTTCAGTTCCATTAGATATTGCCTCTAAGTTTGAGATTTACTGCTCTCCAACTCCAAGGCCTCCCTCATGACTGAGGCAACAAAGCCCTGACTCCTCTGTCGTTTAGACTTTGATTTGATGGATGAAATTCAGGCTGTCAAACCAAGCATTGGGGCACTTTCGGCCTTGGAGCGCTTTATGGCAGCAAAAAAGGAGCAGTTTGATTGAACTGACAGCAGGATTGAAGAGGAGGAGCGGGAACGGAGGTAAATTAAAGGCTACAGAGTGCATGTTGCTATATACTAATTCCTACATGTCACCCGATTCCACCTACGGGTTTTCGTTAAGGTGAAGGAGACACCGCCCTCATAGTTGTTGGTAACACTGGAGGGATTATTTCTAGTTCCTCATTTCCATTAACTTGTAAAATGGGATTCTTTAGATTCTCAAAATTAGCACCTGTTCCTAAATCCTGAGATGCGACACTGTTTACCAAACAATTTTCTCGATAGCAGTAACGCCAGAACATGAGGTTTTTTAGCTACACAAGGATACTGATCTTTCCTGTTCTACCTATATAGAAAAAGAAGAAGAGGAAGAAGAGGAAGAATAAGAAGTAAAATTGCAGGCATTTTTATCTCATCATCTTGGAAGAAAGAAGACTATGAGTATCATGGTTCACGACAAAACTACATCCTAAATGACGTTGTGAACACGACATTAGGAACTGTGATTACAGAAGATGGGAATACACTTAATGGTCTTGCCATTAGTAAAACGTAAGACATGTTTATTATTGACGTACTGTCAAGTAATCAAAGAGGAACTCCTTGGTATACCTCGAATCGCATTCTTTGGCAGAATTTCGTTACACTGTGATTTTTATAACGCTATCTAGGGAGATAATGTCGGCAGCTGACAGGATGTCGTCCATTAACGGCCTGCCCAGTCAGTCATTGCCTAGCGCGGTAGAATTATCCATCTTCTCACGGTCCTATGGGAATGCTTTAAACCTGATCAACATTTTCAGCTGCCATCCCTCACTGACAGCAGTGTCAGCTTCCGCATTCATTTAATGTCAAAGCTGATTTAGTCCTAGTTTTAAAATATTCAATATATAACGCTGCATAAGCAAAGATTTAGGTCTGTCCTTCCATACACACTTTTTTTACATGCTCAGATCTTTCTACATACTCAGGTGGCAATATGAAACAGAGAAAATAAGTTCCATTCTTCAAGATTAGGTGGAATTGGATTTCAAATTCATTGCTTATGTAATAATTATGAAAGGAACGACAAAATACACATCTCTTATTTCCATTTTGCTAAACAAACTCTCTCTCTCTCTCTCTCTCTCTCTCTCTCTCTATCCGTCAAACTGTAACGCAGACTACAACATTCTTCTGACAATCACGTAACCCTAAAAGAATTGGCAGCTACCAGAGTAAAAAAAATATCTATAAAATCTACCTCCATAACACGACTCTTCGCCACGGACGCCACACGAACAGGTCAGAGGCCACGAAAATAAAAACATTCCTGTTCTTGAGAAATGACCTAGTTTCGTGAAAGTTATTTAATTAGCAAAGTTACAGATGCACAGAGAACGTTTTATAAAATTCATATCTTTGGGGGGGGGGGTGGGGGGGGGGGGGGGGGGGCGTTGAAGACCTCGCGCACCTCGCATCTCCTCCTCCTCCTCAAGATACTACACTCCGATACTAACGAACACTGGAACATTTTTCCGTCGTTGGATCCTTAATACATATTTTATAAAATCTATGGTGGCCCCGATTTATGTGACGTTATCGCAATGAGGATCTCGGATCCTTTGCTTTTTTAATGAGAGAGAGAGAGAGAGAGAAGAGAGAGAGAGAGAGAGAGAGAGAGAGAGAGCTTGATATTTATGAGGGTGACATTAAAACGAAAGTGAAGAAGAAACTGCACAAACTTTAATTTAGAAAAGGCATTCCATTCTCTGCGCGAGTTAATGAATTAGAACAAAGACTTAGGAAATAACGATAATTTAAAACGAAGTGATTCATGTTTTGTATTTTCTCAGCACAAGGATAATAACACATTCTGCAGCTAAAAGGCAAATGAACCAGTGACTGGCGTCTTGATTCTTCCTACAATCATAATTATTTGTTTGGAGAAAAACTAAAGCATAGTGTTCTATTGGCAGCAATATTTGGCGGGATTCTCTTACGTAGATTTCGGCCGATAAAGTATACCAGGCGCTGGTTTAGGCCAGGATAAGTTATTGGACATTTTTTATATCAACATACTTACATTTTACGTACATATATGTGTATATTTGCATATATATATATATGTATGTATACATTATATATATATATAAACGGATTATATATATACAATCATTACTGACAGGAGTTTACGCTTAATTTCTTATCTTGTTTGTGGTGATTGATAATATTCATTGAATTCATGGAATGAAAAATTAGTTTCCATCTTTCCTCCGATGGATAAACGAATATTATGAATTACGTTGTTTCTGGGACAGTTTGCAATTCATTCAGACTCTCCAATTTTGGAATATTATTTTATGCAAGGGAGGGTTATAAGTCCCTTTCTGGTTAGACATGCTTCATATTTCAGCGTGAAGATTATCGTATCAGCTATAACCAACATGATGTTAAAAGCAACCTTCTATGTCACTTATATATATATATATATATATATATATATATATATATATATATATATATATATATATATATATGAAATTTTGTCGTATTCCGTAACATCTATTCATAAGCAGTAAGCTACAACTGTCGTTTAACACAGAGTTCATTCAAACCTCGGAATAACATATGGAGTGAATTTCATAATAAAAGAGACTTTTTGATTACTCCTTATATATATATAAATAAATATGTATAAATATAAATATATATATGTATATATATATATATATATAACATATGTCTATAATATATATATATTATATATATATATAATATATATATCATATATATATATATATATTATAATTATATAATATATATTATATAATATATAATTATATATATATAAAAGAGAGAGAGAGAAGAGAGAGAGAGAGAGAGAGAGAGAGAGAGAGAGAGAGATTGTACCTGCGACTGGAAAACTTCCTGTTCGGCGTAAACTCTCTGAATCTGGTCGTCCCAGGCACCGTCGAAGACGACCCTCAGTTCCTCCAACTCGTCGCTGTAGTTCTTGAACTCCTCCTCCAGACTTGCGCACTCCCTCACGATTTCCTCCACTCTCCCTCTCCTCGTTAGGCATCGTCGCAGGGTCACGTCCCGGTGTAATTCCTGAGCCTCTTCTTTTAGTCTGGTAAACTTGCTGGACATTTCTTGCTGTTGGGACAGGACGGCGGAAGTTGAGTTGTTTGTGGCCTTTGTGTTGTGTCTTTGGTGTTATTGATTATCTGGATGTGTGAAGCTTACTATACTAACGTGTTAAAATGAACTAAGATACGACACTCATTAAATTCGTTAGCCTAAAAATGTCTTCTAGGCATTTCATTGCAATACTGACATTTTTCAAAGAAAATGAATTCTCGTTAGAAATCTATTACAATAGCAACTCAACTCCCCCGAAGCAAGGAAGACCCTACTCTGTTATAGCTGCACCTGAATCTTTTTTTTGTGAGATCTCACAGCAGACAACAACTTCACATCAAGAAACTTGTACTTTACACTTACAACTCGTTTTCAGATATTTGGTTTTAAAATGTATGGCATCTAAAATGGCAGCATGGGAAAAATTCCCATAATGCACATGAGGCCGCTTAGTTAAGGTCTATTAATGTACTGAACAGTTCCACAGCAACAGAAACACCTGCAGCAGCAGCAGCAGCCACAACAACAATAATAAAAATAATATTAATAATAATAATAATAATAGTGCACCAATGTTGATGTTGTCATTTCGGGAGAGGAAAGCAGTTGCCCATTAGGGTGTATTCTCATTTCCGACGACTACACTCTATCAGTGACAGACTAACGCCGACTGAAATAAAATGGCATCCTGATTTGCAACTGCTCTCCTCTCCGAAAATGATAACCATCGGTGAGTTACTTCAGAATGCAGCAACCCTGAAAAATGAGTTATCAGAAACAGATAGAAAACTCCATATAAATTGAATGCAGTTGATGCAGCAAGAACATTCAACATGACATGCTTGAAACTTGGTATATATAGGGTGACCATACGTCCCCCATTGAAGGGGACAGTCCCTCTTTTTGACTCTTTATCCCCCAAAATTTGCGGTCTTGGGGGGACGCCCTAATGTCCCCCTTTCAACCTTTCTGTTTTTGTGTAATTACTACAGTTGTCCTTAAAAATTAGAGACTAATTTTTGTTTAAAATGTCAGCAGTAAATAACGGCTGAATAAAAACAATGTCATTGATAAAACGAATTTATCTTTTCCTGTTATTGAATATACTTAAAGTTCAAATCAAGCCAAAAATACGCCAAAGAATGACGTAAGACTTTTTTTCTTTTTAAATAATGTCTAATTTTCCTTAAAATTTAAAGAATAATTTTCTGTTTAAAATGTCAGCAATAATAACTGAATAAAAACACTAATTGATAGACCTTAAAATGTCAGCCATAATGTGTGAATAAAAACACTGATTGATAGACTCTCTCATTTATCATCACCTGGAATTGAATATATTTATGTATTAAACTTCTGAATTTATAACGACTCAACATAAGTGCGAGTGCACATGGGCTTACTACGTATATACCTTTGTCCCCCTTTCGCAAGTCAAATAAATGGTCACCCTAGGTATATAGTAAGTATCAATAATAATGAGAATAATGTTCTAAAGGGTCCACTATAATACAAAGTGTAAAAAGTCCGTGTATAATTTTGAAGACTTTACAGAAAGCTTTCGAACCCTTCCCTGGGTTCATCTTCAGTCCAAATGAACAATAAGTTACGACAAGTATTTTAAATTTACCTCTGTACTTGTCGTAACTTATTGTTCATTTGGACTGGAGATGAACCCAGGGAAGGGTTCGAAAGCTTTCTGTAAAGTCTTCAAAATTATACATGGACTTTTTACACTTTGTATTATTGTGGACCCTTTAGAACATTATATATACTCTCGTGATAGAGAGTTTTTCCCTACTAAAATGCGAACAATATTATTCACCCTAAATCTGTTTTCGTGGGACTTGCAGTGCTCGGCAAAGGGGCCTCCGCTTTCGATAATTTTGAGTTTGGCTGCGGAGAGGGACCTTCTCGAACCAGGCATGCCAGAAGACCCGGGGGGCATGACTGACGCTGCTGAGGGAGGTCTGGAGGCACAACCTCCTTCCGAGGACTGCTTCTCGCTGCATCCGGAAGACCCTGTCGATGAGAGCGCCATTAAAAGTGGGACTTGCTCCTCCTCCTCCTCCTCATTGCACGACGTGAAAGCCAGATTCATTCACACAGTAAAGTCGAGACTGATATGTAGTAACTTGAAGACTCCTCTAACCTATTCTCACCTTTTCTTGGATGAACATTATTCCTGTTTCTATTATTATATGTCCCCGTCTAAGGGAGTTATTTTTCCCGCTGAAATTGCGAGTATGACCTACTGCCTATTACATAATATCTTCCCATGTTAATTCAGACTTTGGAGGTGATTGCAATCCCCTCATTTTCCTGACTCAAAACCTAAGCATTGTTCAGCATTTCTATTTCTTCTCTAATTTAAAAACTGTTTTCAATCCTGTTATTTTTTTCGATTCATAAATCAAATAATTTCCCTATTCAAAGTAAATGTGATTTTCCATTTGTATTGTCTTTCAGAATGTCTCTTTCATTCCTACATTTGTGAACCTTGACAAAAACTCTTCATCCATATGACGTTATAGACTCAACAATATAGTTTACTACTCTTATCTCTCATACTTCCGCGTCAAACCATGGCTGCCACATCTCATCCTTACTACTCTTCAGATTCAAAGGGCGTCATACCTCTCACGCCTTCTTCCTGTGCCCCAGGGGCATTTTTTCGAAAGTCCTTACCTGAGGGCATGGCCAAGGGGTCCCGTCCTTTGCCCACGACGGAGAGAAATGGCTCGAGACTTCTGGCGAACTCGCTCTTAAAGTTACTTCTAACTTGACTGCTTTGGCCTGGCCTGGAGTAAGAACTTTTGGGTAAAAAAGTGGATTACTTATTGTAGCACCGCTGACACCAATGTGACAACATCACAAAATACTACCACAGAAATCTTTTCATTATAATCTCTTTTGTTTGACTTGAGTGCATATCTATCAAATACGAAACTAATGGCGTTTAAAAGTGTCTATTTAAACTTCAGGGCACTGTACACATGGGCTGACAAGAGGAACACAAATATGTCAATATGACAGTAGATAAAGGAGAATATACAGTGAATTCAATACATATTTGCTCTCTATTGACGACAAAACACCAAGACGACAAATAGATTCCAAAACTCAGACAAAATACCTGTGCTTCCTTGGTGGTGTTGACATTTAAAAAAGTGAGGCAGCATTTTTCATGACATTTATATGTTTCTCTAATGAAAGGAGAAGAAGAGGTTTCACTGTAAATACTTCTACTGTATATTTATATTTATGTTTATTAAGTGGATTTATTTAAGACAAGTTTGATCTACAGAAGGATTCTCTCTGCAGTGCAATACAGATTGGTTGAGAGCTAAGTACACCTTCATTAATTTATTTTTATCTACAAAACTATGGAATAATTAGTTAAAAGTTGAAAGATTATATAACAGGTTCTTATTTCAAAAATTCTTCAGTTTCAATACCTACATAAATATATGGAATTTAACTGTAGATCTACTACAAAAAACTGGTAATAAACCAGAATCAAGCTGCAATGGATCACGATCACCTTTATGATCACGAGTCAAACGTCATCATAAAATTATCACAGCCATTACAGGTAACAAAAATGATTTACAATTCTTATTATTTACAAATCACCTTTATGGAAAAGTAAAGGGTGAAGAGTCAATCAACTCTCATACACATTCGGGTATTTTACTGTTCTATCTTCTACTACTTGAGGTAATGGTTGAACTCTACCTATGAATAACAACATACTTTACAATAAATCTACGAAACCCTTTACTAATACTAATACGTGATGAAAGTTTCACTTTAACAGCTCACGTTACCATGTCAGTCACGAACTTCACGAAAGCAACAGAATGAAAATCTTAAGTTTCAAAAGTTATTTAGGAGAGAAAGGGCTATTTCTCATAAAAGACATCTTTTAACATAGCAGAGGGTTCGGGAGAACCTCGAGCTTGACTTCTACGACAACGGGAGCAATTAAAGTTTACCTTCTACCGCGATGCGCAACACACTTTTAGAGGGAACATTCCTTGTTCCAACAACGCACTCTTTCATCTTCTCGTACTCTTCCATTTCCTCCATTTTTTACTGATCTCGCCTCAAGAAAATGAAAAACTCATCAGCTTCATATAAAACATTTTGACGATTCGATTTGAGCTGACTTTCTAATACATCAATAACTCCTTAACAGAGCGATTTTCAAAATTGAAAATGCGTCGTCACGCGTTTAAGATGGTCCTCATCTTTATAAAATGACTTGATACGCTAAAACACCCACACATACCGGTAAACTGACAGCCTCTTTTACTATTATGCATGGAGCTCAACCTGTAATATCACTACCAAATGCCTCCAACAGATTCCCCTCCCCCCCAAATTATTTTTCAAGCACACTCAACAATTAGAAAAAGCAGAGGGGAGGGGGAGGGGAGGGGGTTGGGGGGGACGGCAATGGCCCAAAGCCCGCTTGAAATCCTAATGATTAGAAACTTTCGGGGGTAGGCAAAAAAGTCGACCGAGAGGGGTCTGATCTCTTATGATCACGATATCCTTTCATTTCCCCCTTTTCATCCCTCCTGCCGAAAACTTAAAAACGAGAAAAATAAATGAATAAAAGTCTAATATCTTTCGTCTCGAGAACGGCTGAACAACCGGCGTCTAAGAAGGGGAGGTCTATACTATATACGCCATTCGTAAAACCATCGATCCTCGACGTCAATAACCTATCAAAAGGTTTATTACATTATTAGTCTCGGGTTCGATGTATTTGTCTCGGGTTCAATGTATTTATCTCGGGTTCGATCTATTTGTCTCGGGTTCTGTTCCTCAGAAAATTCGGTTCGGGGCGGCAGGCTTAGTCTGGTCGCAGCCGACTGAATTGAAACGCAGCCCTCATGAACGTGTTTTGTATCCCTAGATTTTAATACATACCATTTTCTTTTGGAGTGGGGGTTGGGGGGTGGGGGGGGAGGCGCTTTATTTAGGAGCAGTCTTCGTGGATAGTATCAATTGCATATATACTAAAGACAAAAAACCAAGGTGTAATTAAGAACATAACATCCAAGAAAACGGAAAAACAGAAATTTAGCAGGCTGAATAATATCAGTAACAATTCAGCGCTAAATGAGTAAATAACAGCGTCAACAATTCCGTTCTAAATGAGTCACGCCGATCAGCTCTGTTCAGAAGATCAAACGGGCAGCGCAGCCGAAGGACTGCGAAAGAGCGATTACAGATAATCGCCAGACTGGGAGAAGGCAAAGGATCGACGAAGACGACCGCGGACGAGATCAAGGGGCAGACGACAATATAAACAAGACCACCTGGCTGAAATTCATATCCCAAGGACACAATGAAGGTGACAGCATCAGCTTTCGTAGCCTAAGAGAAATATCGTGTAACCGGCTCTTATCCGGTTCATATCCAGAATTTAAATAAAACCAGAAGAAAATAGATGCAAAAATTCCATTTAATGTGTCTATTATTATTATTATTATTATTATTATTATTATTATTATTATTATTATTATTATTATTATTATATCTGACTAGAATAACAAAAAGTCGACTACACAAAAACTTTGTTTTTGACTTATGTTTACAAATAGGATATCGTTGTTTTTATGCGGTCAACTTTTTTTAATTCTAGTCAGATTGACCAGAAGAACCGTGCAGGTCATCGAAAGCTTTCTGCTGTGTATATTTAAAAAAAAAATATTAAACAGGCATACTACTGTGGATTTACTTTTCCATTTATTGACTCGAGTGATTATGAGTTTTCTTTAAATTTATTATTATTATTATTATTATTATTATTATCATTATTATTATTATTATTATTATTATTTTTTTTTTGCTCTGTCACAGTCCTCCAGTTCGACTGGGTGGTATTTATAGTGTGTGGTTCCGGGTTGAATCCTGCCTCCTTAGGAGTCCATCACTTTTCTTACTATGTGCGCCGTTTCTAGGATCACACTCTTCTGCATGAGTCCTGGAGCTACTTCAGCCTCTAGTTTTTCTAGATTCCTTTTCAGGGATCTTGGGATCGTGCCTAGTGCTCCTATGATTATGGGTACAATTTCCACTGTCATATCCCATATTCTTCTTATTTCTATTTTCAGATCTTGATACTTATCCATTTCTTCCCTCTCTTTCTCTTCAACTCTGGTGTCCCATGGTATTGCGACATCAATGAGTGATACTTTCTTCTTGACTTTGTCAATCAACATCACGTCTGGTCTATTTGCACGTATCACCCTATCTGTTCTGATACCATAGTCCCAGAGGATCTTTGCCTGATCGTTTTCTATCACTCCCTCAGGTTGGTGCTCGTACCACTTATTACTGCAAGGTAGCTGATGTTTCTTGCACAGGCTCCAGTGGAGGGCTTTTGCCACTGAATCATGCCTCTTTTTGTACTGGCTCTGTGCAAGTGCCGGGCATTCGCTTGCTAAGTGGTTTATGGTTTCATTTTTCGTATTGCACTTCCTACATATGGGAGAGATGTTATTTCCGTCTATCGTTCTTTGAACATATCTGGTTCTTAGGGCCTGATCTTGTGCCGCTGTTATCATTCCTTCAGTTTCCTTCTTTAGCTCTCCCCTCTGTAGCCATTGCCATGTGTCATCGCTGGCTAGTTCTTTAGTCTGTCTCATGTATTGTCCGTGCATTGGTTTGTTGTGCCAGTCCTCTGTTCTGTTTGTCATTCTCCTGTCTCTGTATATTTCTGGGTCTTCGTCTACTTTTATTAGTCCTTCCTATGCACTCTTTAGCCACTCGTCTTCACTGGTTTTCAGATATTGCCCCAGTGCTCTGTTCTCGATGTTGACGCAGTCCTCTATACTTAGTAGTCCTCTCCCTCCTTCCTTTCTCTGTTATGTATAGTCTGTCCATATTTGCTCTTGGGTGTAGTGCTTTGTGTGTTGTCATATGTTTCCTGGTTTTCTGATCTATGCTGCGGAGTTCTGCCTTCGTCCATTCGACTATTCCTGCGCTGTATCTGATTACTGGCACTGCCCATGTGTTTATGGCTTTTATCATATTTCCGGCTTTGAGTTTTGACTTGAGTATTGCCTTGAGTCTCTGCATATATTCTTTCCTGATCGTGTCCTTCATCTCTTGGTGTTTTATATCCCCTCCTTCCATTATTCCCAGGTATTTGTATCCAGTCTCATCTATGTGTTTGATGTTACTCCCATCTGGTAGCTTTATCCCTTCAGTTCTCGTTACTTTGCCTTTTTGTATGTTGACTAAGGCTCATTTTTCTATTCCAAACTCCATCCTGATGTCCCCAGATACAATCCTTACAGTCTGGATTAGGGTATCTATTTCCTTGATGCTCTTACCATACAGCTTGATGTCGTCCATGAACATCAGATGGTTGATTTTGTTGCCTCTTTTCTTGAGTTGGTACCCGGCATCCATCTTCTGTAGTACTTTTGTCATGGGAACCATGGCTACTACGAAGAGTAGTGGGGACAGTGAGTCGCCCTGGAAGATCCCTCTCCTGATATTAACCTCTGCTAGTCTTATTCCAGAGCTTGTAAGTATTGTATTCCAGTTGCACATTGTATTTTTGAGGAAGCTGATGGTGTTTTCCTGTGCCCCATATATTTTCAGGCATTCTATTAGCAATGTGTGTGGTATCATGTCGAAGGCTTTCTTATAGTCTATCCATGCCGTGCTTAGGTTGGTTTTCCTTCTCCTTCTGTTCTTCATTACCATTTTGTCTATCAGGAGTTGGTCTTTTGTGCCCCTACACTTCCTTCTGCAGCCTTTCTGTTGGTGGGGGAGTGTTTGTCTCCTCTAGGTAGTTGTATAGCCTTTCACTGATGATACCTGTTAGTAACTTCCACATTATTGGTAGGCAGGTGATAGGCCTGTAGTTACTGGCTATATTTCCCTTACTCTTGTCTTTTTGTACTAAGGATGTTCTTCCTGTGGTCATCCATTTGGGTGCATGGTGATTTGAGATACAATGCTGGAGTTGTTTTGCTATTCGTGGGTGTAGGGCCTTGAAGTTTTTGAGCCAGTATCCATGGACTTCATCGGGACCTGGGGCTTTCTAGTTTGGCATTTTCTTTAGTTGGTGTCTGACTGTGTCTGTCGTGATCTCTGTGAATCTTTGTTTTATTCTCCCTGTTTCTTCTTCCTTGACTTCCTGGAGCCATGTTGCATGTTTGTTGTGTGATACCGGATTGCTCCATATGTTTTCCCAGAGTCTCTTACTTGGTTCGGCTTCGGGAATTTCTTGGTGGTTGTCTTCCCCTCTTAGTTGGCTGTATAGTCTTTTCTGGTTGGTTCCGAATAGTTTGTTCTGTTGGTATCCCTTATTCCTGTTCATGTACCGTTGGATCTTATGTGCTTTGGCCTTAAGCCTCTGTTTTACATCTTCTATTGTGTTGTTTAGTCCCCTCTCTTGTACTTTGTATTTCTCGTTGAGTTCCTCCCTTGCTTTCTTGCTTCTTAGCCTTTTTTCTGCCATCTTTTTCAGTTTACTCAAGTCAGATCTCATCACCATGATTTGCTTTTCCAGGCGCCTTTTCTAAGGAGGTTGCTGTTTTGGTTTCTGTTGGGTTGGTTGTGCTGGTGGTGTTGGTGTTCGAATCCCCATCAGTTCTGCTACTAATCTTGCTCCTGCATATGCCAAGTAATTTGTTTCTGTGATACTGGTGGTGTGTATTATGCCCATTATTTCATTGACCTCACTTGTTTTCTCCCTTAATTTCTTGGTGTTGTAGGCTTTCATGGAGGGGATCTTTGTTCTCTCTGTATCTGGCTCCATCCAACTTTTCTACCCATTCCGTCCTCTCTGTTACTTCGTCTGTGTTTCTTCGTGTGTCATTGTTTGATACCTCATCATCCCTGTCGCCTTCTGTGGCATCGTCTCTCAGTTCGTCTTTGTGTAATTTGTTGTCGTGTGACATTTCCCTTTCCAGTTCTTCTCTTTCTGTTGGGGAGAGCCAGTTCTTTTTCTTTATGTTCCTTACTTGGTCTGCCAGCCTCTGCTCTGTTTGGGGGGTGTTATTACTCTCATTCCAGATGCTGACCAACCTTTTTCTCTTATATCCTCTCTCCGTTGGGTTGCTTCTGATGTAGCATCTCTATATTTCCTTATTTTCTTCTCTTGTCCATTTCTTCCTCTGGTTTGCTTCTGTAGCTCCAATCTCAGGCTGTTGGTTACTGTCGTTGTGGTGGTCAGTTGCTGGATGACGACCTCCAAGTACCTGACCGTCTTCCCCTTCAATTGGGTTGAATACCTGGCTGCCGGACGAAGCTCCTCTGTTGCCAAAGGTTCCATTTACGTCGTTGTCGTTTATTCCTTCATTTTTTAACATCATTGCTGAGTTTTGCTATTTAAACCATAGCTGGACCCTACCCCATCAGGGATAGGTACTCAGTTACAGCTGAGTAGACTGAGGAAATTATGGTAAAGATCCTTTCCCTAGGAATCAACGCCGAGGAGAGCGGTCACCCATACAACGACTGACCAGCCCTAATGTTGCTTAACCAGTCCATTGACGACCTAACCCACTCTGCCACGGCGCCACATTATTACTATTATTATTATTATTATTATTATTAATATTATTATTAATTGGTCTATCACAGTCATCCTATTCGACTGGGTGCTTTTTATAGTATGGGGTTTCGGGTTTCATCCTGCCTCCGAGGAGTCCACCACTTTCCTCACCGTGTGCTGTTTCTAGAAGGATTTGCCAAGTGTTTTTATGCTTGTGTGTACAATTTCCACTGGCATATCCCATATCCTTCTTATTCCTATTTTCGGGTCTTGATCCATATCAACTTTCCTCTCTCTTTCTCTTCTACTCTGGTGTCCCATGGCATTGCGACATCAGTGAGTGATATTCTCTTCTTGATTTTGTCAATCAACGTTACGTCTGGTCTGTTTGCACGTATCACCCAATCTGTTCTGATACCATAGTCCCAGAGGGTCTTTGCCTGATCGTTTTCAGTCATTCCTTTAGGTTGGTGTTCGTACCACTTATTACTGCAAGGTAGCTGGTGTTTCTTGCACAGGCTTCAATGGAAGACTTTTGCTACTGAATCGTGCTTCTTTTTGTACTGGTTCTGTGCAAGTGCCGGACATTCGCTTGCTATGAGGTTTATGGTCTCATTTTTCATATTGGACTTCCTGTATATGGGCGAGATGTTATTCCCATCTATCGTTCTTTGGACATATTTGGTTCTTAGGGCCTGGTCTTGTGCCGCAGCTAGCATTCCTTCTTCTTCTTCTTCTTCTTCTTCTTCTTCTTCTTCTTCTTTAAAAAGAGCAAACATTCACTGGGAACAAGCTTAAATAGGTATTTACTTTCAAGCAAAAGAAGGGACACGCATACTAAAAAAAATAAGAAGAATTAAAGAGAAGGAACCAGGAAACATGAACGAAGGCAAAATGACAAAAAAGGGCAGACATAAAAATCAGAATAGGGAATGATGCATTGCGCCTCAAGTTAGTAATGCAGGCTACCTTATTTTTGTTTGCTTCCATGTCTCTAATAACTACCAGGGAAACTGTTCCGTAGTTTAAAGGCAAAAATGAAAGGCCTCTGGAAATAAAATAACGTGGCACCTTAACAGAATTTAGATACTGAGGCTCCTTGAAGGGAGCAGTTAATCGGCGGTGGCTTATTTTTCTCGGCACCACCGTTGATTTCACTGATATCGACGACGTACATTTACAGTCAGCTAAAAGAAGAAGAAGAAGAAGAAGATGAGGTGGGGACTGGGAGGGATTATGGTTCTTGGGACAGTTTCTAATCACGTTAATGAAAACTCCATGATGAAAGAGAACTAAACGGAAGTTCTGAAAATGTCTTCGCACGTAGGTTCAACGATCTAAAATCCCAGTTGATATAATTACTCGGTTCTTCTTCCAAATATACATAACACAAACATACGAGTGCTGGTAGTTGGGGAGAATTTCGTCCGTGAAACGAGATCTTCAACGAACACCATTAAACATATTTTCATAGTTGAATATTTTTACATTAAACTCTCTGCATTCGCCCATTTTACGAAGTGAGTCGCTCCCTTAACCCATCCTTCCAGACGGTATCTTAAAAACCTTTCTTCATTTATTGATTCAGCTTAGTATACTGCCATAACTGACGTCTTTTGACCTATCACGAAATCTCTTACAAACCTGTTTTCATCGGTTAAATCAAGTCTTTGGCCACTTGGTCACGTCTGTCCGTGTAATTCACGATTATCCTAAGACATAAAAATCCGAACGTCCGATATATTAATTTCATTAAAAGACAATACCAGTTTTAAAAAGGGAGAAAATAAAAGAGGCGCAAAATCGTTTACTGACAAGCTAATTCAAATGCGATTTTCATAACACCAATAGAATATCACGTGTGCAACACATGTTTACACTCTAAAATATAAAAAAAATAAAGAAAATTTCAGTAAAATACTTTTCTCAACCTACCTACAAAAATGAATGAATGTATAAACATTAACTATACGCCTAACTTATAATACAATGTCAAGTACAAACAGTAAAGAAGCAGGACGTAGTACTAGAAAATAATCTGGCAATATTTGTATAACTTTCAACTGAACTGTAGTTAAATCATCTGCCAATTTTCTTTGCAATGCTTTCACCTAAGCTGTCTTTACTATCGTATCTCAGATGCAAGTATTTATCAATCAAGCATCGTTTGTTTGTAAGCCATCATGCCTCTAATAATGACAGTGAAGGACAGATCTGCATGATGGTTAACAGTTAACAAAGTGGGACCCCTTGGAAATTCATTCTGCTGTGGATACCGTAGTTCTGTAATGATTTGCACCAACTTCAAGTGTGCCGGGATGAAATATTTGACATGGCCAACTATGCAAGAATTATAGAGGAGTTTGCCATTTGGGAAGAGAGTTATGATACGACCACCAATCTGACCTGACTGAAGATTTAGCAATCTTCATGAACCATTATTCTTGCCCAGCAGATAAATTGGGGAGGGTCGCAGGGGGCTTCAACTGGATCCGTTTGGGCAACCCAGGGAGCATTTCTCGGTTCTAAAATAGCTAAGTATGCAGAAGAAATCAAGTCATTCTCGGAAGAATATTGCCTTACTTTAATGTTTTAATATATTGGAGAAGAAAAATCTAATGGAAACAATCTACACACAAGGCACTTCATTTTTTTTTCCAACACCAGTGGAAACTTCGAGGTGAATGCTCCGCCAAATGGAAAGTTAGAGAAGCCCAAAAGTGTCCTTAGGTGCTGTCCTCGTGCCACACAAGGCTGTGTTCATCTGAAACAACAACAGCTACCAAAATGGGTCTAAAGAAAGTGGACTTATGTTTATAATTCTACAAGCATAGCCTCGTTACATTTATTTCGTGAAATAAAATTCAACAAATGGAACAGATAGTAGAACTCTAATGATGGACACTGTTTCTCTACCTTCCTAAGTAACCAAAGATAATAGTGAAGAAACGAAGCATTCACCATCACGTGATGCTGCACGAGAGGAGAGTGAGAGTGAATGAGGAGGAAATGTGTGACATGAACTTGACTGCGCATAATTTTGTGAAGCAGACAAACATCCGAGGGATTTCTTTTCTTAACTTGGGGCCTCAGCAGTCACGTCATCAGTCCAACATCTAAACTTTACTACAAAACAACGAATTTTGAGACAAGCAGAATTCTTTGGAATAGAATAGTTAGGTTAAGAGGAAATATGGGATTCTGTGAACGTGTGCGCATACGCATTCTTCACTGTCTTTTGTGAATCGATGATTATGGGGTTCGAAATGCGTCCATGGGCATGCATCTACCTGTGTGTGTGTGTGTGTGTGTGCGTTGTGTGTTTGCAGAAAACGGTTCATATTCGAAAGCAGCTTCGTACTCTGAGGTTACATGGGGTTCATGAAAAGGTAGATGGGTTTGTTATGTTAAGAGTCTTTTTATGTTTCTGTTTTAGAGCGTTATCGTTCTCACACATTCTGTCTTTATCTTTCTTTCAAACCTGTCGCCCTGCATTTAACTTACGCTTGGTTTCGAAAGCATGGACCCTCTTCCACCGTTTAAACAATTTAAATAGAAAAAAAACGCCACCACCGTAAATGATACTTGGGGTCAGTGAGACAGCTATCCCTACTATCCGACGCACCGGGCGATGACCACAAACAGAAGTGACACCAACTTGAAGTATTTAATGAGTCTAACCCTCAGAGCTGCGTTATTACGAACTCTTTAATATCTGTTTCTTGGTTCTTTGAAATTCACGGAAACTGACCTATATTTTATACACAATTTCTGTCGCCAATACCGCTGTTTATCCCATCCTAACTTCTGCTTGACTCATTTTCTTTCATATTTTCATGGCGTCACTATAGTTAAATTTGCCTCTATCAGACCTGCTTGTTATCAATCAATCGCGGACTCCTGGGAACTGACGTATCAAAGAACCTAAGATCTCTCGTGAATCATTTTCATCTCTTCGGGAAGACACTTCATATCTTTCAAAATATTGCTTCATACTTCCAGTTCACCGCTATAACCAGAGAACCAAGTCTCATTGAATGACAATTTGAGTCGCGATTCCGTTTCTGACCACTGAATAATGCAAGGACCTATCATACGCAAGACTCACGAGATTACGGACTTTAAATCTTGATTGCAAACGAAACATTACAGTTATCATGAACTAAACGAGAACCAATGAACTGGGACCAAACATTTATCAACAAAAACCTTCAGAGACAAGTGATCTTCCATTGCCTCTCCCTGCCTTCATCCTGTCTCCCTGCCTTTATCCTGTCTCCCTGCCTTCATCACAGGACAATTTTTTTGGTAATTAAGAAAAAAACACAAACATGATGAGGAGACCTGATTCTCCCACAGCATGGTCATAAGCAACACAGCCAGTAACCTTCCTGTTTCACTCGGTTTCTAACAACTAGCAGTTTCCGGGAAACAGCTCAATATTCACTGTGCTCAAAGATATAAAAAAAGTTTGGAAGAGTTTTTAGTATCTATTGTTTCCAGCATTTTGCATTTCTATGATGGCTGAGTTTTCCCAGAAGATTCGAAATTTAGATTTGTCCATCTGATCCGTCAACGGGATGGAAATAGTTAATATTAGTATTTATTATTTCTATGTCCTTGCTATATGTACAACGCAAAAAAAAAAAAAAAAAAAAAAAAAACTTAGATTCTACTCGGAAAACTTAGCCATCATAAGTGATGATTGTCTATTTCGGAAGTAAACGCTATTTCAGTCAGATTTCAGCATCTTCACTTTGACTACGTACCAAAGAAAAACGTCATATATTGGAAAGTAAATCTATCAGAAAGAAGAATGATCAACTCCAGGGACCTCAAACCTGATTCGGAAATGAGGCGGCAAGGCCAGAACAGCTTTTAATATTTTGTTGCAAAAAGTTATGCAAAACTCGACACATTCACCGCTTGTCGATAAGCCACCACAAAACCAGTACGCTTGAGGGAGGAGTCAATTTCGGCTTCAGGACGGACAACCAGTCCTGAAACGGTTAAGTAATACTACATCTGCTTTACATCTCGGTCACTTTTCTGAACCATACCGAGCGCATCGAGGTCAAAAGGACTGACTGCCTGCACACTGAAAGTTGTAAGACATAACCTAGAAATACTAAATAATAATATTTCTGCATTCTTTCTCTCATCCTGTTTAGTATTCCTTTTAATCTACTTACCTCTTTCTCTCTCTTTACACATATCTCTTTGACTATTCATCACAGACACCATCAATTTTTCATATTCACAAACATTAAGCTACAAAGATTGTTTCATATTTCATTCGCTTTGCGGGAATACATAGTATAACCGAAGGTGAATTTCAACTGATAACTGACCCGGTACCTGAGGAGTCTCCAACGCTCCACATTCCGGATCCACTACTTTCAAAGACGGTAACTTACCATTAGGCTGTCAAGAAACAGCCTAATGGTTACCGTGGTTACCGCCACTGAAAATCGTCGATTCGTACTCTCGGCCATTCCAATCTCCCAGGTAACAAGTCATTCATCATTTCTGATTCCCCTTCAATGATAGTCTCCAACACAGAGAGATCGATATCAAACGACATTTTCAGTTGTTTGTGAATGATCTATCTTTGTGAATAATGCTGCCTAACATGGGGCCGTTTATCTACTGAAGTTACAATGTCTTTATCTGTTCATTTGTTAAAAAAAAAGAAAAAAAAGTCGCATCAACTCAAAACTTACTCATAAATAGTTCAGTTCGTGAATATAGAAATATGACTATGTATCGCCCTCACTGCATATACATAAATGCAAGTCTCCTAACGTAAAAAGTACCCAAAGTGTGATTAGGAAAAAATCCTGTTTCGAGTTTGCCGGAGACACTTAGCGTTTATGAAAGTCAACGTTGCCGTCCATTCTTCATCAAATTAATAATAAATTCTCCAATATGAATCTGCATTACAATTGAACTTCCTCATTTATCAGTCTAGTCAAAGTAAACGAAGTATCAGCTTGATAAGCAAAATGATTCTCCTCGCAAAAGCGTCATCATTTTTGGTGGTATGATGAGAAATGCAACAGTTCTAAGGGATGACGCCTTTAATTATTCCCTTCTCCGGATGCTGCTGTAGAATATGATTTGTGAATCACAGTAAAGTCGCACGTACGATCCGCTATGATCAAATGTACAAACATCAAAGGAGTAGGACGCTACCTATCTTCCTCATCACTGCCTATAATTCGATATTGTTTTGTAAACAATTTTTGATTAAAAAAGTATAAAAAAAATCCCATCTATCATAAACTTTATCAAGCTAAGAATCACAACTGAAACATCATTTCTCTCTCTCTCTCTCTCTCTCTCTCTCTCTCTCTCTCTCTCTCTCTCTCTCTCTCTCTCTCTCTCTCTCTCTCTCTCTCTCTCTCTCTCTCCTCTCAGAGAACGCATGCACCAGACAAACATAGGCCGAAAGCACGCAACCTAGAGCCGAACTGTGGTCACAGGCTGTGTGGCGCCAGCATCCACTACCATAAATAAATCCCCTCCTCATCATGCCATGCCCCAGGTGAGTATCAAGAGAGGAGGCTCACCTGAGTGGGTGGGAAAGATGAGCAATGTTAGCCAACCTCTCCATCAGCTGAAAAACGAGGTCGAGGAACTCATACTTGGAGGCTGACGACGAGAAGGTCGTGCACATCAGGAGGTGGACCTGGATGATAGGTAAGAGGGAGCCCAAGGAGGACAATTGGCTTCGGAAGAGCTTATCTTTGGCTTCGTATTGCCTGGCGGTGGAAAACAAAAACAGTTCTGCAATTAGCTATCTAGCAACTCACAACCGGCGAGCAAGAAGTCGTGACACTGCACTCTTTATCTCAACTGGCAAAAGAAGATAAAACAATATCAATATGGGGAGGGGTCATGACGTGGAAATATATACATATTTATATTGGTTGCACATTTACCTCTGTACACAGTTGGTTATACCTCGAGCACATACAGACATATTATGGGCACGCATACGTTATGACAAAAACAAAACCACAAACATACTCACATATTTCTATGGCAATACGCACACTGGTTTCTACCCTTTGTATGTTGCTAAAGGGCAGGTATTGAATTCACCCTTACACACCCACGACCAGACACACATAGCACAAAATATACATATATATATATAACACAGTCTCAGCCCTCTGCGCGTGTGTGTATGCATGTGAGTGAGTGTGAGTGTGCGCTTGTTTGCATACATAAACTACACATGTATGCACCACCGTAACAGGCAACTAACTGAAATTATGTAACTGTCAGCTTCTGACCTCAGGTCATGTCAGTCATCAAAAGCTCGTTATAATCAGCGACTTTCTCTCATTCCATCCTTCACATGAAAACTGCGACTAAGCGCTGACAAAACATAAAGTCATAAAATAATACTTCCCTTTGAACTCAATGTAACGAGGAAGAGATAAAATCACCTGGAAGCAAATGTCGGTTTAAATCGCTTCTAAAATTGGAGAGCGTTGCTCAGATCCTCCCTTCGAAGCTGTTTGTTTCCAAAGAAGGTTTTCATTTATGTACATCTGAACTTCATAAACTGCTCGGAATTCATACATGGGCAACATTGATTTCTTGAGAACTCATATAAGGGGAACATATAATTCGTTAAGAATTCACAGAAGGGGGACGTCTACTTCAATGCTCATTCATATAAAAGGGACATATAAATCCATGAGAATTCATGTAAGGGGGCATACTATAATTCCTTGAGAGTTCACATGAGGGGAACATATAATTCATTGACTATCATATAAGGGAACATATAATTTCTTGATAATCATTATAAGAACATATAATTTTTTGAGAATCCATATAAGGGGAACATATAATTACTCGAAAATTGATATAAGGCGAACATATAATTCCTTGGGTTCCTTTGAATTAAAAAATAATAATACTCATATAATTACTGCAATTCGAAGTCAAGCAATTAAGTATGTTTACTAGCAAGGTTCAGTGACGAATCAACAGTTAACTTGAATGTGTCGGGTAATGAAATGACGCCGTAATTCATATCCTCCTGCTTTGCATAGCAGCTTCGTGAGTGTCATGGAGGGGAATATGAGATGCACCTCTTGTGTTTCGTGTCATTTGGGAACATGTTCGTGTTACAGAAAGGTCAGTTAAGGTCAGTCATTCATCGTGAGTCTCATATTTGTGTCCTTTGATATGATGTTATGAAATGAACGTACTAATACATGTATGTAAATGACTGAAGACGGTTACATGAACATAGTACGAGAGAACGGCTGAGTTTGAAAGAGAAGGCGAGAGGCTGAAATGATCGAGATTCACAGACAATGTCAAGCTGAAATCCGGGGACAATGAGAAAGAGAACTTCGCACAATTCACAGTGAACACATACAGGAGGAAGCGGAGGCTGAGAAACGCGTAAGTAGAAGACTGACTAAATATTTAGAAATGGGAGAAAAAAATGAAAATTCGATGCAAAAGGAAAATATAAAAAAAAAGGGGGTGAAGTATCATCCCAGCTAACAAGAAAAGGTAAAAATGATGAAATTAGATTTTAAGAATGAATGCAGTTGGGTTGGGAAAACTTACCCAGATGAAGAAAAAAGTATTGATATTATATACAATACATAATATACATATAATACTATATATATATAATATATATATATATCCTATATATATATATATAGATATATACATATATATATAATATATATATAAATATATTATATATATATATATATATATTATTTAACAAGAAATTTTTATCACATCACTGTGATTCATATGCATGCATTAAGCTACAAATGCCCCTTAATATCCAATTCGCTCTACCTCGGAATTAATATATTTTCATTTATGTTAACCGAAGGAGAATTCTTTAGTTGATAAAGATTTCGTCCTCTCGTGGATTCGAACCAGCGCACAGAAGAGAAAATCAGGATTTCAGTGACGTTATCTAGTCGGTAACATCACTGAAGTCCTGATTTCTCCTTTGCGCGATGGTTCGAATCCACGAGAGGACGAAATTATTATCAATTAAAAAATCCCCTCTCGGTTAACATGCACGAAAATATATTAATTCCGAGGCAGAGCGAATTGGATATTAAAGGGCTTTGTAGATTAATGCATATATATATATATAGTAATATATATATATATATATATATATTATATATATTAATTATTATATATTATATCTATATATATTGATATATTTTTATTTTTAAAAATTAATTATTATATATATATATATATTATAATATATATATTATAGCACCCTTATATCTATGAGCATATAGATGAGAAGTGTATAGCAACAAAGTACAAAAATTCATTGAAAACAGAAAGAAGAATTGCTTTCAAGCAAACAGACCTCCTTGAGGCAATTATTCATTCAAACTAAAGCAAAGGAAATATGCGTAAGAAATTTGAAATGAAGAGGACCAGAGAGAGATTTATGACACGAGATGGAATCTAAGGAAGGAAATGATAAAAAAAAAAAAAGTTGAACGACGTGATGAAAGGTACAGTGAATATAGAAAAAAGTAGCATTATATCATATATATATATATATCTTAAAATAAATATAATATATTCACATATAATACACACACACACACACACATAATATATATATATATATACTATATACTATTTATATACATATACATATAATATACAAACATACTAACATATTATTTATATAAAAATATCTGATACACAGAGTATATTATAATATATATATAATATATAATATATCTATATACCCAGAGTTATAATTATAATAAATTTAATATATCTAGATGATATTATCTATATATTATTATTTTATATATAATATTTTATATATACACATGTACACATATATATGTACACGCACGCGCGCACACACACACACATATACGCATATAAACATAATATAAATGAAACTACGAGGAAACAAAATACGTTGTGACGAGTTAACAAGAAAGGTGAAAGGGTATTATAGTAAAATCAGGCACATAGCAAGAGAGAGAGAGAGAGAGAGAGAGAGAAATAATGGCGAAGGTGTCTTACGTATGGAAAGAATAGCAAAGACAGGGAAGGGTGAAAGAGGAGGGTCCACTAAATGAGGGAAGAACCTGAGAAATAAGAGGAAGAAAAGACCGAAATGTGTACTGAAGCGGACAAGAAATAAATACAACCGAAAGGGGTGTCGTTCACTGGGATAATGAAGGTAGGAGAGAGAGAGAGAGAGAGAGAGAGAGAGATAAGACTTGTAGGTGACCGAAGATAAGAGAGAGGGTTGGGGTCATGGAAAAAGGAAGATTCGAACAAGAGGAAATAAAACAAATGAAAGGAAGGAGGACAAAGAAAATAGGCTAAAATAGAGATGAATAAAAAGGTGACAGTGAATAAGAAGGATGGAACAATGATTCTGGGAAATGAAGCGACAATTCCCGAGAGATTAAGAATGGAAAAGTGTCAGATGAAGAATGAGTCGAGTTGAATTTAGAATTTAGGCCAAAGGCCGAGCACTGGGACCTATGAGGACATTCAGCGCTGAAATGGCAATTGACAGTAAAAGGTTTGAGAGGTGTAACAGGAGGAAAACCTCCAATGGCACTATGAATCAAGTGTTAGGAGAGGGTGGAAAGTAAGATGGAAGTAAGATGATATGAACGGAGGTACAGTAAAAGAAACGAAGGTGGTTGTAGCTATAGGGGCCGAAGTCACACTGCAAAAATCCTTAAGTAATGCCTACAGTGCACGGCATGAGGTCCACTGAAGCTTGAACGAAAAGCATAGCATGGAATATGGCCAACGTAATCTAACCAAGGGATGGGAAGTAAGGAAGCGAGTGGAAGAAAGACGCAACAGGACGAGAAAGAATGCAACGGAAGAGCAGGATGTGGAGTTGGGGGGGGAGGGGGCGGTAGGGGTGGACCAGGAACTGATAATTCAAGCTCTGCTTTAACGCCCTTCATTCGTAAAAAAAGAAATGAAAAGGTGAACATGAAGAAGTCAGAAGGCTGAAACTGAGAATGGCTGACGTAAGACGGAACAGATGTAAGAATGTAAGAGGCAAAAGAAGAATCCAATTCATAACCTGAAACAACAGAAGTCAGAGCGAAATTCCAGAGACTGGCGGTAGAAGGAACGCATCGTGTTCAGAGTAAGCGATACGAGGCTTGATTAACCTCGATAGAGTCAATTTTTGGTATCACGTGATCTCTTTAAGGTACGAGAGAAGGGGTAAGCAGAATTGTGTGTGTGTGTGTATATACTATATATATAGATATATATATATATATATATATATATATTATATATACATACATAACATATCATATATATATATCTTATTATATATAATATATATATTATATATATATATATTGTCTATATATATATATAACATATAAACATGCACTCACCCTGGCACGACGAAGACGGCGTCGGTTTTAAATGCCTGGTAGTAAATGACTGGGAGGAGGACAAATGAGGGAGGCAGAAAGGAACCCCGGCTACAAGGGCGGAAAAGGAAGTCCTTCCGAGAAGGAGGCAAAAGGGTCTAATTCAAACAGAATCGTATAAATCAAAACCTGGAAAGGTAGAGATGAAGAGGAAAGGTGAAATGGCAGGACGAAAGGAAGTCAATGGACTAAAAATTGCTATGGCGGTTCTCTAAAGTACAAAAAATATAATAATAAAAAGCGAAATAACAGAATAATATAGGGATTGCAAGAATATATTATTGTAACAAGAATGAAGGGCGACTAGAAGCATACTGAGGATGTACAAATATGAATATGAAAATGATTACAAAAGATGAGCACAAGAAATTTTCTGAAATGCCACGTTGCATAAACACACACACACACACACACACACACAACACACAAGAAAAAATATCGAATTTGAAATATTCGGTTCCCCCTCCAAAAGGAAGTTGTCAAAATGTCAACTATATTGTAACTAAGAAGCTCAGACCACACGATGAGTACATTGCATTTGCTAAATATAAATGACAGCCATCTATCATCACACAAGTTACAGAGCAAATAAATTTAAGCTTGGCAGGCGAACACAGGCAAACAGAGAAGAACATAAAGACAGAGACAGACAGACAGACATACAGAGAGAAGCACAGTCAGACGGACAAACAGATTGGTTGAGGTCTTTAATTCTTTTCAGTGAGGTCAGAGAAACGGAGCGACAACAACAATAAAATAAAAATAATGCTAAACTTGGAGGAAAAGAAACTCAAAGGTCAAGAAAAAGAGTTAACAAAAGAAGGAAAATGAGCGTGAAAAGACGAACTGAGAGACGGAGGGGGAAAGAGTGAGGAAAGATAAAGGAAGATAGGAAATTAAGCAAGTTAGAACTACAACGGCCATAAGCTGTAGTGAAGGTAATCACGATGAACTGACTTGGAAGTACAGGGTTCAACTTATTATAACTATTACTGTAATAAGTATGCAGAAGAAAGGTTTGAAAAAATATACGCAATACGAATGTAACTTCAAGTCAATGTAAAAAGAAATCTCAAGAAACCAATACGAAAGGAAGTTATTTAAAAAAAACGAGAAAATGAGAAAAAAGGAGACGAGAAGAAGGGAGGGAAGTAGAAACGGTGAAGAGAACAAAACAGAAGGGCACAAAGGAATGAATAAAATACATAATTGATGAAAACGTATTACAGAAAATGTTGGAAAAATAAAGAGAAAACCGATAGAAAATCAGGAGAGAGAGAGAGAGAGAGAGAGAGAGAGAGAGAGAGAGAGAGAGAGAGAGAGCTTTATTAGGGCTTACAGGGCGAAACAGAACGATGATGTTACTGAACGGAAGAAATCAAGAAAAGAATCCAGATTACACTCAAGGGAAAGGGATCAAAATTGGAAAGGTTGGAATAAGAGGCTACAGAAGAAGAACAAGAGAGAGAGAGAGAGAGAGAGAGAGAGAGATGCGGACACACTGAGATAACTCGTAGAAATGACTGATTGGTATGAACGACTGGCGTAACGGTACCAATGGCACTGATACCGAAACTAACTTTAGTAAATAAAGAAAAATTACAAAGAAAAAACAAACAAAACTACATCCAGCCACAGAAAAAGAGGACAGTGAATGAAAGCTAACCACTACACAAAAAGATGAAAGAGAAAAAATATTACAGTAAAAATAATATTTCAGAAGAAGAGAGTTGTAGCGAAGACAAGATGAGACGGAAAGGAATCCAGATAAAGAAGAATGGGGCAAAATGGGAGGAAGCGAATGACGAGAGGTGGGATATCGATAAGAAGGAAAGCAGGGGAGGCGAGAAACGCCCACGTGAAGGAAGGAAGGAAGGAAGGAAGGCCCCATTGCTAAGAGAAAGAAGGGTCGGGAAAAGGAAGAAAAATAGGATGTATTTGTGACCTTCATTGAACAGATAATAAAAGACGACAGATTAGTGGGAGGTGACGATAGAAGAGAAATGGGGTCTTATTGTGAAATATCGGAGGGAAAATGAAGAGAACGGCGAGAAAGGGCAAAAGGGAAAATCAGGGAAGGCGAGAGGCCACTTGGAAAGAGTGACAGGGAAAGGAACGTGGTGATATGTCTGTCGCGGTGGAAGGGAAAGTCTCTACGTAGTAGTATTCAAGCGAGACAGTTGGAAAAGTTAAGCAAGTCTCAGTTCAACCAGACCACTGAGCTGATTAACAGCTCTCCTAGGGCTGGCCCGAAGGATTAGATATTTTTACGTGGCTAGGAACCAACTCGTTACCTAGCAACGGGATCTACAGCTTATCGGAATGAATTTCTAATCACCAGAAATAGCTTCCTCAGATTCAACGTTGGCAGAGTGACAGCTGGAAAGAAGGCGAGTGGATCAACAGCTCGAATGAAGTGGAGGTGGAAAGAAAGTCATGCGAAACAGAGGAAGTACTGAAGATAGAATGATAGTGAACCCTGAATAGAATGAGTATAGAATATAGAACTTACGTCAAAGTCCAAACGCCGGGACCTATGAGGTTATTCAGCACTGGAACGGAAATTGACAGTATAAAGGTTTGCAAGGTGGTAACAGGAGGAAAGCCTCCCTGTTGCATCATGAAACAATTGTTCGGAGACAGCGCAAAGATGAAAGAAACAAAGAGCGGAATAGTAACAGGAACGAAAGGGGTTGCAGCTAGGGGCCGAAGGCAGGCTGCAAAGAACCTCAAATAATGCCTACAGTGAAACTTGAAAGAAAAGTAGGCAATAGGAAATGGGGAGATCAGAATAATCAGGGGATACAGGGAGGAAATGAGAGCAGAATGGACTTGGGACAGTGAATGGAACGGGAAAAAATAAAATCTTAGAGAAGGTCAAATGAGACAAACGGATTAGAAGTTACTTTGGATGAGGGAGAGAACGCGAGAACGAAGTAGGGAAATCAGAATGGTATAGACTACAGATGAATGTCTGGGGGAAATAAAATTTGCGGAATAAAGGGAAATAGGAACATGGGAATTTGGGAAGGCAAGCAGAAGAAGAGAAGGGAAGAGCATAAATGTGAAGAGAGGTTTCAAACAGTCATTTATTGGAGAAACAAATTGCAAAAAGGAATGAAGATACTGTGGCTTATAGACACGTCTATCAGAAAAGAAGGGGAAAATATTTCTATAAAAAACAGGAGAGGGAAATGATCACATAATAAACGAGGAATAAATGAGAGAAAGGTGAGAGAAGGCAAGAATGGAATGGCCACAAATGTTGGACTAGATCGTGTTTCTGGAAAGAAAAAGTAACCAAGATTTGCGGCGTCACTCGAAGGAAAGATTGCACCGAACAACAAAGATGGGCGAGATGAGAAGGTTGAAGTTGAGAAGTTCAGATGGATAACATGAACACAAGCGCACGCACACACACACACACACACACACATATATATATTAATAAATATTATATATATATAATATACATATAAAATATATATATATGTATATATATATACTATATATATATATATATATATATATATATATATATATAGATATATATATATATATATGTGTGTGTGTGTGTGTGTGTGTGTGTGCGTGCGCTTGTGTTCATGTTATCCATCTCAACTTCAACCTTCACATCTCGCCCATCTTTGTTGTTCGGTGCAATCTTTCCTTCGAGTGACGCCGCAAATCTTGGTTACTTTTTCTTTCCAGAGACACGATCTAGTCCAACATTTGTGGCCATTCCATTCTTGCCTTCTCTCACCTTTCTCTCATTTATTCCTCGTTTATTATGTGATCATTTCCCTCTCCTGTTTTTTATAGAAATATTTTCCCCTTCTTTTCTGATAGACGTGTCTATAAGCCACAGTATCTTCATTCCTTTTTGCAATAAATGACTGTTTGAAACCTCTCTTCACACATATGCTCTTCCCTTCTCTTCTTCTGCTTGCCTTCCCAAATTCCCATGGTCCTATTTCCCTTTATTCCGCAAATCTTATTTCCCCCAGACGTTCCTCTGTAGTCTATACCATTCTGATTTCCCTACTTCGTTCTCGCGTTCTCTCCCTCATCCAAAGTAACTTCTCCAATCTGTTTGTCTCATTTGACCTTCTCTAAGAAGATGACGATCTGAATATATAACAAATACATAAAAAATATAAAGTAGAACCAATTAATCAGAGATTATACAGACTGGCAACCAATATATGGAGGAAACTAGTTCAATACAATAGTGAATTAGCAGAAGAATCAGAAGCAGAAGAGAGAAACCTTGACCCAAACAACACAGACCACAGATGGTGGAGAAGAGTATCTTCATATATTCATCACGATGAACCTCTACCATTATACTATTAAGAAATGTCTTGTGAAAAAGTAATATGTGGAATTTACTATGTAGATATAATGCAAAATCATTATGATAATTAAGATTAAGTTTAGAGTTAGAAAATTGGAATTTATTAAATATGATTATATTATGTAATAAAATTCAAAATATGTAATCTGTACAATTCACCATGTCAATATAATGTATAATCATTATTGTATTATGTTAAGATTAGTTAGAAAATTGTACCCTCACCCAAATAAAATTGTGGATAAACCACACTTTACATTACTCTTACTAATACTTAACTTTCCAAACTATTCCCTACCACGGTTAGCCAGCTAACTGCCCTCACTCTTCTTTCACCCATTTACCTATCAGCTAAAAAAAAAAAAAAAAAAAAAAAAAAATAGTTTTTCCCGTTCCATTCACTGTCCAGTTTTTCTTGTCATAGGTTACATATTCCTTTAATTCCAGTTGTACCCTACTACTTTCCACCTCTATTTCATATATATATATATATATATATATATATATAATATTATATATATAATCTTAAATACATATGTGTGTGTGATTATCTGATTGCATGTCCATTTCAAATAATTATATTTATATATATATTATATATATATATTATATATAAGTATAATATTTATATATATATATATATATATATATATATATATGTATAATATATATACTATATATATGTATATAATATATATATTATAGTATATATATTATATATATATATAGATATATATATATATCTATATATATATATATAATATATCTATTATATATATATCATATCTATGTATATATATATACTATATATATAATGTATATATATCATATATAGTAATATATATATATATATATATATATATATATATATATATATATATATATATGTATATATTTAATATGAATAGAGGTGGGAAGTAGTAGGATACAACTGGAAGTAAAGGAATATGCAACTTATGACAAGAAAAATTGGAAAGAATGAACGAACCCGGGAATGAAGAAAGAAGGAAAGGAAATTGTGAAGTGGAGCCAAGCTAGGCAGAATGTGAAAAGGCAACGGAAAGAAAGGATGCGTAAGATAGAGGAGAACCGTGAACATCACAAGAGGAAAAGGATTAATTAAGCATTTAGGTAAAGCTTAGAAGGTGAACTGCACAAAAAGGAAGCAGTGAGGGAGTGAAGTATTGGGAGAAAAAATGCAAACACGAAGGAGGGGAAACTCGAGGGGATAGATTGCATTGGTGAAGATATCAAAGAGTATAAAGAGACGGAAAGACTTATATATTGGATGGGATATTTGTGTAAAAGGACGGTGAAATATGCGAGGGAAATGGGACGAAATGTGGCATGGCGTCACTGAAATTGGGAAAGCTTCAATTTAAGCTGGAAGTTAATGATCGTCGGGAGGGAGAAGATACCGAACAGGACAATAATTAATGGTGTACTAGATTTACCTGGTCTTGTGACAGCACGGGCTCTTGCTCTCGGGCAGCTCCGTAACACTGGTTGGAACTTTTTCAGAACTATTTCATTTCAGATATATATATAATATATATATCTATATATATATATATATATATATATATATATATATATATATTATATAATATACATACACAAACACACACACAGACACAGACACACACCACACACACACACACATATATATAATATACATATGTATATGTATATATATATATATATATATATATATCTATCTATCTATATATATCTATCATATAATATATATATATATATATATATATATATATAGATAGATAGATAGATAGATAGACACATATCTCTCTCTCTCTCTCTCTCTCTCTCTCTCTCTCTCTCTCTCTCTCTTCTCTCTCTTTATATATATATATATATATATATATATAATATATATATATATATATATCTATATATATATATATATATATAAACAGTATGAACGGTAGAAATCGGAGCAGAGAATCTGCAACGAAAACTGAAATCTAAATTGCATGCAGATGCAAAGGGAAAAAGGTCATATTTCAAGGAACTATTAATAAAAACAGAAACACAGTCGATGTGAAGAAGAGCAAAGCGCAAAATCATGAATGCAGCAACAGTAGAGTAAAAGTGGGAAGAAGCTCAAAAAGAAAGCAGAAGAGCAGCACTCAAGTTGTATATATACGTAGAGTTGCAATATAAAGAGCTCTGAAAGGAAGGATCAAGCTGAGAAGAAGAAGAAGAAGAAGAAGAAGAAGAAGAAGAAGAAGAAGAAGAAGAAGAAGAAAGAAGAAGAGGGTTTAGGGGTTCAGACATGCAAAAGATGAGAAAGGTAGTGATTAGTTTAGATTAGTGATTAGTGTGGCAAGGTGTGAATGGTAGCCGGAGGCCTATTGAGGACCTCCTGACTCTGGCACACCAACGAAGGCCAGGAAAAGAGAGACTAGGCGAGGATGAAAAGAAAAGGCCGGTGAATGACTGAAAACCTTGACGAATTCGGGAGATGATGAAATGCAAAGGACTAGGAGGAAGGGTTAGGCGTGAAAGAGGAATTTGGGAATTAAGAGGAACGGGTAGGCGTGGAAAGAGGAAGGGTTAAGAAAGGGTAGGTAAAAAGGGTTAGAGGAAGGGGTTTTAGGCAAAGTGAAAGAGGAAGGGTTAAGAGGAAGGGGGCGTTTTTAAAGAGAAAGGGTTGAGGAAGGAGGAAATTAAGAGGAAGGGTTAGGCGTGAAAGAGGGTTAAGAGGAAGGGTTTTAGGCGTGAAAGAGGAAGGGTTAAGGAAGGGTAGGCGTGAAAGAGGAAGGGTTAAGAGGAAGGGGATAAAGGTTTTATTGAAAGAGGGAAGGGTAAAGAAAGGGTTAAGGAAAAGGGTGAGAGGTTAAAGTTAGAAGGTTTTAGGCGTGAAAGAGGAGGGTTAAGAGGAAGGGTTAAGGCGTGAAAGAGGAAGGGTTAAGAGGAAGGGTTTAGGCGTGAAAGAGGAAGGGTTAAGAGGAAGGGTTTAGGCGTGAAAGAGGAAGGGTTAAGAGGAAGGGTTTAGGCCGTTGAAAGAAGGAAAGGGTTTAAGAGGAAGGGTTTTACGGCGTGGGAAAGGGGAATAGGGTTAAGAGGAAGGGTTTAGGCGTGAAAGAGGAGGGTTAACAGAGGAACGGGTTTAGGCCGGTTGAAAAGAGGAAGGGTTTAAGAGGAAGGGTTTAGGCATGAAAGAGGCGGGTTAAGAAAGGAAGGGTTTTAAGGGTTTGAAAGAGGAAGGGGTTTAAGGCGGAAGGGTTTAAAGGCGTGAAAGCAGGGGTGGGTTAAGGAGGAAGGGTTTAGGCGTGAAAGAGGAAGGGTTTAAGGAAGGAAGGGTTTGCGTGAAAGAGGAAGGGTTAAGGAGGAAGGGGTTTAGGGCGTGAAATGAAGGAAAGGGTTTAAAGAGGAAGGGTTTAGGCCGTGAAAGAAGGAAGGGGTTAAGAGGAAGGTTAGGCGTGGAAGGGAAGGGTTAAGAAGGAAGGGTTTAGGCGTGAAAGAGGAAGGGTTAATTAAAGGAAGGGTTTAGGCGTTGAAAGAGGAAGGGTTAAGGGTTAAAAGGCAAGGGTTTAGGCGTGGAAAAGAGGAAGGGTTAGTTAAAAGGAAAGGGGTTTAGGCGTGAAAAGAGGAAGGGGTTAAAAGGAAGGGAGGTTAGGCCGTGAAAGAGGAAGGGTTTTAGGCGTTGAAAGAAGGAAAGGGTTAAAGGAGGAAGGTTTAGGGCGGTGAAGGAAGGAAGGGTTAAGGGGAAGGGAAGGGTTTAGGCGTGAAAAGAGGAAGGTTCAAGAGGAAAGGGTTTAGGAGGAAAGGGTATAGGCGTGAAAGAGGAAGGGTTAAAGGAAGGGTTAGGCGTTGGAAGGAGGGAAGGGTTAAAGGAAGGTTAGGGCGTGGAAAGAGGAAGGGTTAAAAGAAGGGGTTAGGCGTTGAAAGGAGGAAGGGTTTAAAAGGGGCGGGTTTAGGCGTTGAAAGAGGAAGGGTTAAAGAAAATGGTTTAGGCGTGAAAGGAAGGAAGAGTTAGGCAGGAAGGGTTTAGGCGTGAAAGAGGAAGGGTTAAGAGGAAGGGTTTAGGCGTGAAATAAAGAGGAAGGGTTAAAAGGAAGGAAGGGTTATAGGCCGTGAAAAGGAAGGGCGGGTTAGGTGGAAAGGTTTAGGCGTTTGAAAGAGGACGGGTTGAAACACGGAAGGGTTAGGGCGTTGAAAACAGGAAGGGTTAAGAGGAAGGGTTTAGGCGTGAAGAGGAAGGTTAAAAAGGAAAGGATTAAGGCGTGAAAAGAGGGAAGGGTTAGGAGGGAACGCGGTTTATCGTGAAAGAGGGAAGGGTTAAGAGGAAGGGTTTAGGCGTGAAAAGGGAAGGGTTAGGAAAAGGAAGGGTTTAGGCGTGAAAGAAGGGAAGCGTTAAGAGGGAAGGGTTTTAGGCGTGAAAAGAGGAAGGGTTAAGAAGGAAGGGTTTGAGGCGTGAAAGAGGAAGGGTTAAGGAGGAAGGGTTTAGGACGTGAAATCGGAAGGGTTAGGAAGGAAGGTTTAGGCCGGTGAAAAGGAGGAAAGGGTTAAGAGGAAGGGTTTAGGCATGAAAGAGGAAAGGGATTAAAGGAGGAAGGGTTTAGGCGTGAAAGAGGATGGGTTAAGAGGAAGGGTTTAGGCGTGAAAGAGGAAGGGTTAGGAGGAAGGGTTTGGGCGCGGAAAGAGGCGGGTTAAGGGTTAAGGGAAGGGTTTTAAGGCGTGAAAGAGGAAGGGTTAGGAGGAAGGGTTTAGGCGTGAAAGAGGAAGGGTTAAGAGGAAGGGTTTAGGCGTGAAAGAGGAAGGGTTAAGAGGAAGGGTTTAGGCGTGAAAGAGGAAGGGTTAGGAGGAAGGGTTTAGGCGTGAAAGAGGAAGGGTTAAGAGGAAGGGTTTAGGGCGTTGAAAGGAGGCAAAGGGCGTTTAGGAGGCGAAGGGTTTAGGCGTGAAAGAGGAAGGGTTAAGAGGAAGGGTTTTAGGCGTGAAAAGGAAGGGAAGGGTTTAAGAGGAAGGGGTTTAGGCCGTGATAGAGGAAGGGTTAAGAGGAAGGGTTTTAAGGCGTCGTGAAAGGAGGGTTAAGGGTTAAAGGAAGGGTTTTAGGTGTGAAAGAGGAGGGTTAAGAAGGAAGGGGTTTTAGGCGATGAATGAGGAGGGTAAGGGTTAAGGGAAGGGCTTTAGGCGTGAAAGAAGGAAAGGGCGTTAAAGAGGAAGGGTTTTAGGCGTGAAAGAGGAAGGGCTTTAAGAGGAAGGGTTTTTAGGCGTGAAAGAGGAAGGGGGTTTAACCGAAGGATGGGTTTAGGCGAGAAAGAGGAAGGGTTAAAAGGAACGGTTAGGCGTGAAAGAGGAAGGGTTAGGAAGGAAGGGTTTAGGCGTGAAAGAGGAAGGGTTAAGAGGAAGGGTTTAGGCGTGAAAGAGGAAGGGTTAAGAGGAAGGGTTTAGGTGTGAAAGAGGAAGGGTTAAGAGGAAGGGTTTAGGCGTGAAAGAGGAAGGGTTAAGAGGAAGGGTTAGGCGAAAGAGGAAGGGTTAAAAGGAAGGGTTAGGCGTGAAAAGAGAGGGTTATGAGGAAGGGTTTAGGCGTGAAAGAGGAAGGGTTAAGAGGAAGGGTTAAGAGGAAGGGTTAAGAGGAAGGGTTTAGGCGTGAAAGAGGAAGGGTTA
Organism: Macrobrachium nipponense; assembly: GCF_015104395.2. Lineage (NCBI taxonomy): Eukaryota > Metazoa > Arthropoda > Malacostraca > Decapoda > Palaemonidae > Macrobrachium > Macrobrachium nipponense. The sequence goes on from NC_087200.1 coordinate 36,432,771, forward strand.
AGAGGAAGGATTAGGCGTGAAAGAGGAAGGGTTAAGAGGAAGGTTTAGGCGTGAAAGAGGAAGGGTTAAGAGGAAGGTTTAGGCGTGAAAGAGGAAGGGTTAAGAGGAAGGGTTTAGGCGTGAAAGAGGAAGGGTTAAGAGGAAGGGTTAGGCGTGAAAGAGGAAGGGTTAAGAGGAAGGGTTAGGCCGTGAAAGAGGAAGGGTTAAGAGGAAGGGTTTAGGCGTGAAAGAGGAAGGGTTAAGAGGAAGGGTTTAGGCGTGTAAGAGGAAGGGTTAGAAGAAGGATTTAGGCGTGAAAGCGGTAAGGGTTTAAGAGGAGGGTTAGGCGTGATGAGGAAGGGTTAAGAGGAGGGTTTAGGCGTGAAAGAGGAAGGGTTAAGAGGAAGGGTTTAGGCGTGAAAGAGGAGGGTTAAGAGGAAGGGTTAGGCGTGAAAGAAGAAGGGTTAAGAGGAAGGGTTTAGGCGTGAAAGAGGAAGGGTTAAGAGGAAGGGTTAGGCGTGAAAGAGGAAGGGTTAAGAGGAAGGGTTTAGGCGTGAAAGAGGAAGGGTTAAGAGGAAGGGTTAAGCATGAAAGAGAAGGGTTAAGGAAGGGTTTAGGCGTGAAAGGAGGAAAGGGTTTAGGGGTGAAAGGAGGAAGGGGTTAGGGGTGAAAGAGGAAGGGTTAAGAGGAAGGTTTAGGCGTGAAAGAGGAAGGGTTTAAGAGGAAGGGTTTAAGGGCGTTTGAAAGAGGAAGGGTTGAGAGGAAAGGGGTTAGGGCGTGGAAAGGGAAGGGAAGGTTTAAGGGATTGAAGGTTAGGCATGAAAGGAGAAGGGTAAGAGAAGGTTTAGGCACGGGAAAGAGGAAGGGTTGAGAGGAAGGGTTAGGTGTGAAAGAGGATGGGTTAAGAGGAAGGGTTAGGTGTGAAAGAGAAAGGGTTAAGAAGAAGGGTTTAGGCGTGAAAGAGGAAGGGTTAAGAGGAAGGGTTAGGTGTGAAAGAGGAAGGGTTAAGAGGAAGGGTTAGGTGTGAAAGAGGAAGGGTTAAGAAGAAGGGTTTAGGCGTAAAAGGAAAGGGAAGGGTAAGGAGAAGGGTTTTAAGGTGTGAAAGGAAGGGAGGGTTTAAGGGAGGGAAGGGTTACAGGACAGGGGAGGAGTGAAAGAGGAAGGGTTAAGGGAAGGGTTAAGGCGTGAAAAGGGAGGAAGGGTTTACGGGAAGTGTTAGCCTGAAAGAGGAAGGGTTATGAAGGAGAGGTAGGCGTGAAAGAGGAAGGGTTAAGAGGAAGGGTTTAGGCGTGAAAGAGGAAGGGTTAAGAGGAAGGGTTATGCGTGAAAGAGGAAGGTTTAAGAGGAAGGGTTTATGCGTGAAAGAGGAAGAGTTAAGAGGAAGGGTTAGGCATGAAAGATTAAGGGTTAAGAGGAAGGGTTAGGCATGAAAGAGGAAACTGTTAAGAGGAAGGGTTAGGCGTGAAAGAGGAAGGTTTAAGAGGAAGGGTTTAGGCATGAAAGACGAAGGGTTAAGAGGGAGGGTTTAGGCATGAAAGAGGAAGGGTTGAGAGGAAGGGTTTAGGCGTGAAAGAGTAAGGGTTAGGGGTGAAAGAGGAAGGGTTGAGAGGAAGGGTTTAGGCGTGAAAGAGGAAGGTTTAAGAGGAAGGGTTTAGGCATGAAAGACGAAGGGTTAAGAGGAAGGGTTTAGGCATGAAAGAGGAAGGGTTGAGAGGAAGGGTTTAGGCGTGAAAGAGTAAGGGTTAGGGGTGAAAGAGGAAGGGTTGAGAGGAAGGGTTTAGGCGTGACAGAGGCAGGTTTAAGAGGAAGGGTTTAGGCATGAAAGACGAAGGGTTAAGAGGAAGGGTTTAGGCATGAAAGAGGAAGGGTTGAGAGGAAGGGTTTAGGCGTGAAAGAGGAAGGGTTAGGGGTGAAAGAGGAAGGGTTAAGAGGAAGGGTTACGCGTGAAAGAGGAAGGTTTAAGAGGAAGGGTTTAGGCGTGAAAGAGGAAGGGTTGAGAGGAAGGGTTAGGCGTGAAAGAGGAAGGTTTAAGAGGAAGGGTTTAAGGGCGTTTTTTGAAAGGAGGAAGGGTTAAGAGAAGGGTTAGCGTGAAAGAGGAAGGTTTAAGAAAGGGAAAGGGTTATGCGTGAAAGGAGGAAGAGTTAAAGAGGGAAGGGTTTAGGCAATGAAAGATTAAAGGGTTAAGAGGACAGGGTTAAAGGCGTGAAAGAAGGAAACTTGTTAAGGAAGGTTAGGGCGTTGGAAAGAGGAAGGTGTAAGAGGAAGGGTTCAAAAAGGCATGGGAAAGACGAAAGGAGTTAAGAGGGAGGGTTTAGGCATTGGAAAGAGGAAGGGTTGAAAGAGGAAAGGGTTTAAGGGTGTGAAAGAGGAAGGGTTGAAGGGAGGAAAGGGTTTTAGGCTGTGAAAGAGGAAGGTTTAAGAAGGGAAGGGTTTAAGGCATGGAAAAGGGACGAAGGGTTAAGAGTGAAGGGTTTAGGCAAATGAAAGGAAGGGAAGGGTTGAAGAGGAAAGGGTTAGGTGTGAAAGAAGGTAAGGGTTAAGGGGTTGAAAGAAGGGAAGGGTTTGCGAGGAAGGGTTTAGGCGTGAAAAGAGGCAAGGGTTTAAGAGGAAGGGTTTTAGGTAGTGAACGACGGAAGGGTAAGGAGGAAAGGGTTTAGCATGGAAAGGGGAGGAAGGGTTGAAGAGGAAGGTTAAGGCGTTGAAAGGAGGAAGGGTTAGGGTGAAAGAGGAAGGGTTGGGGTGAAAGAGGACGGGTTAAGAGGAAAAAAGGAAAGGGTTAGGCGTTGAAAGAGGAAGGGTTTAAGAGGAAGGTTTAGGCGTGAAAGAGGAACAGGGTTGAAGGGAAGGGTTTAGGCGTGAAAGAGGAAAGGGTTTAAGATGAAGGGTTTAGGCATGAAAGACGAACAGGGTTAAGGAGAAGGGTTTAGGCACGAAAGAGGAAGGGTTGAAAGAAGGAAGGGTTAGGTGTGAAAGGGAGGATTGGGGTTAAGGAGGAAGGGTTTAGGTGTGAAAAGAAAGGGTTAAGAAGAAGGGTTTAGGCGTGAAAGAGGAAGGGTAAGAGGAAGGTTTTAAGGTGTGAAGGAAGGGAAGGGTTTAAGAGGAAGGGTTAGGTGTGAAAGGAGGAAGGGTTAAGAAGAGGTGAGGCGTAAAGAAAGGAAGGGTTAAGGAGGAAGGGTTAATGGTGTGAAAGGAAGGATTTTGGGTTAAGAGGAAGGGTTAAGGAGGAACGGTATAGGAAAGTGAAGGAAGGACGGGTTAAGAGGAAAGGGTTGTAAGGCGTGGGTGAAAGGAAAAGGAGAGGGTTAAGGAGGAAGGGTTAAGGCCTGAAAGGAAGGAAGGGTTATGGAGGAGGAGTTAGGCGTGAAAGAGGAAGGGTTAAGGAAAGGAAGGTTTAAAGGTGAAAGAGGAAGGGTTAAGAGGGGAAGGGTTATGCGGAAAGAGGAAGGTTTAAGAGGAAGGTTTATGGGCGTTTGAAAGGCGGAAGAGTTAAGAAAGGAAGGGGTTAGGCATGAAAGATTAAGGTTAAGAGGGAAGGGTTTTAGGCTGATGAAATGAGGACACGTTAAGGAAGGGAAAGTTGTTAGGCCGTGGAAAGGAAGGGCAGGTTTAAGGAGAAGGGTTAGGCATGAAGACGGAAGGGTTAAGAAAGGGAGGTTTAGGCATAATGGGAAGAGGAAGGGTTGAGGGGAGGAAAGGGTTTAGGCGTGAAAGAGTAAGGTAAAGGGGTTGAAAGAGGAAGGGTTTTGAGGAGGACAGGGTTTAGGAAAGGGAAAGGAAGGAAGGTTTAAAGAGTTAAGAGTTTAGGCATGAAAGACCGAAGGGTTAAGGAGGAAGGGCGGTTTAGGCATGAAAGAGGAAGGGTTGAGAGGAAGGGTTTAGGCGTGAAAGAGTAAGGGTTAGGGGTGAAAGAGGAAGGGTTGAGAGGAAGGGTTTAGGCGTGACAGAGGCCCAGGTTTAACGAGAAAGGGTTTGGTTTAATGGCATGAAAAGACTTTTTTTTTTTTTTTTTTAAGGGTTAAGAGGGAAGGGTTTAGGCATGAAAGAGGAAGGGTTTGAGAGGAAGGGTTTTAGGCGGTGTTGAAAAGAGGAACGGGTTATTGGGGTGAAATAAGAGGAAGGGTTAATGAAGGAAGGGTTACGCGTGAAGAGGAAGGTTTTAAGAGGAAAGGGTTTAAGCGTGAAAGAGGAAGGGAAGGGATTGAGAGGAAGGGTTTAGGCGTGAAAGAGGAAGGTTTAAGAGGAAGGGTTTAGGCGTGAAAGAGGAAGAGTTAAGAGGAAGGGTTAGGCATGAAAGATTAAGGGTTAAGAGGAAGGGTTAGGCGTGAAAGAGGAAGGGTTAAGAGGAAGGGTTAGGCATGAAAGACGAAGGGTTAAGAGGTAGGGTTTAGGCATGAAAGAGGAAAGGTTAGGGGTGAAAGAGGAAGGGTTAAGAGGAAGGGTTTAGGCGTGAAAGAGGAAGGTTTAAGAGGAAGGGTTCAGGCATGAAAGACGAGGGGTTAAGAGGGAGTGTTTAGGCATGAAAGAGGAAGGGTTGAGAGGAAGGGTTAGGCGTGAAAGAGGAAGGTTTAAGAGGAAGGGTTTAGGCGTGAAGGAGGATTGGTTAATAGGAAGGGGTAGGCGTGAAAGAGGAAGGGTTAAGTGGAAGGGTTAGGTGTGAAAGAGGAAGGGTTAAGAGGAAGGGCTGGGGTGAAAGAGGAAGGTTTAAGAGGAAGGGTTTAGGCAAGAAAGAGGAAGGTTTAAGAGGAAGGGTTAGGCATGAAAGAGGAAGGGTTAAATGGAAGGGTTAGGTGTGAAAGAGGAAGGGTTAAGGGGAAGGGTTGGGGTGAAAGAGGAAGGTTTAAGAGGAAGGGTTAGGCATGAAAGAGAAAGGCTTGAGAGGAAGGGTTGGCGTGAAAGAGGAAGGTTTAAGAGGAAGGGTTAGGCATGAAAGAGGAAAGGTTAACTGAGGGATTAGGCAAATGAAAGGCAAAGGAAGGGTTAAGGAGGTAAGGTTATGCATTGAAGGAGGAAGGTTTAAGTAGGAAGGGTTAGGCATGAAAGAGGAAGGGTTAAAATGGGGTTTAGGTCAATTAAAAGGAGGAAGGTTTCAGGAGTAGGTGTTAAGTGTGAAAGAGGAAGGGTTAAGAGGAAGGGGTTAAAGAGGAAGGGTTACCGCGTGAAAGAGAAAGCGTTAAGAAAAGGAAGGGTTAAAGGGCGTTGAACGGGAAGGGAATGGTTAAGACGGAAGGTTAGGCGTGAAGAGGAATGGTTAGAGAGAAGGGTGGCCCGTGAAAGAGGCGGTTTTAAGAGGAAGGGTTTAAAACGGCTGAAAGGGAGGAAAGGTTGAAGTTCAAGGGTTAGGGGTGAAAGAGGAATGTTAAGAGGTGAAGGGTTAGGCATAAAAGGGAAGGAAAGGTTTGAAGAGGAATGGGTTTAGGGGGTTGAAAGAGGAAGGGTTTAAGAGAAGGTTAAGGCGTGGAAGGAAGGGAGGATTAAGAGGAAGGGTTTAGGGTCGTGAAAGAGGAATGGTTTAGATAAGGGTTAGTCGTTGAAAGGAAGGTTTAAGGGTTCGGGGAAGCGGTTAGAAACGTGGAAGATGAAGGTTAGGAGAGGAAGGGTTTAAGGCGTGAAGAGTAAGGTTTAAGAGAGAGGGTTTTCGGCAGCAAGAGAAGTTATATAAGGATGAAGGTTTATGCGGTGGAAAGTAGGAAGGGTTAAAGGAAGGGTTTTGGCAATTAAAGAGGAAAGGGTTAAGGGGAAACGGTTAGGCAAATGAAAGGAAGGAGGGTTTAAGAGGAAGGGTTTAGGCATGAAAGAGAGGAAGGTTTAACGGGAGGAAGGGTTTAGGCATGGGGGGAAATATAAAGGGTTAAGGGTTCGAAGGGTTAGTGTGAAAGAAGAAGGTGAAGGAAGGGTTGGCTGAAAGAGGAAGGTTTGAAGAGGAAGGGTTTGGGGTTTGAAAGGGGGGAGGTTTAGGAAGGGAAGGGGTTAGGCATGAAAAGAGGAAAGGTTAAAGGAGAGGTTAGGGGTGAAAGAGGAAGGGTTAAGGAGGAAGGTTAGGCTTGAAAGGGGAGGCAGTTTTAAGGGAACGGGTTTAGGCAATAAGGACGGAAGGGTTTAAGCGTGAAAGACGAATTGTTTGTTAAGAGGAAGGGTTTAGGGCGTTGAAAGGATGAATGGTTAAGAGGAATGGTTTAGGCATAAAGAAAGGAGGTGTTGAAGGAGGAAGGGTTAAGGGTTGAAAGGAAGGAGGGAAGGTTTGGAGGGATGGTGTAAGGGTGAAGGAAGACGGTTTAAGGAGGAACGGTTGTCTGAAAGAGTAAGGGTTAAGGGGAACAGTATTTCGGCCGTGAAGACTAAGATGGGTTAAGGGAGGAAGGGTTTTAAGGCATGGGAAAGAGGAATGGTTAAGAGGAAGGGTTTATGCTGGAAGAGAGAATTGTTTTAAGAGGAGGGTTGGGGTGAAAGAGGAAGGTTTAAGAGGAGGGTTAGGGTGAAAGAGGAGGTTTAAGGGAAGGGTTGGGCGTTGGAAAGAGGAATGGTAAAGAGAAAAGGGTTTTAGGCGGAAGGGAGGAATTGGTTAAGAGGAAGGGTAAGGCATTAAAGAGGAAGGGTTAAGGGAAGGTTAGGCATGAACGAGGAGGGTTTAAGAGGATTGGTTATGGGGTGGAAGGGAGGAAAGTTTAAGAGGAAGGGTTTTAGGCATGGAAATAAGGGAATAGGAGGTTAAGAGGAGGGTTTAAGGCATGGAAAGGGATTAGGAGGGTTAAGAAGGAGGGCTTAGGCACGAAATCGGAAAGGGTTTAAGGAGGAGGGTTGGTGTGAAGAGGAGGGTTTAAGATGCAGGGAGTTTAAGTGTGCCATGAAAGAGGAAGGTTGAGATGATGGGTTAGTGGGTGAAAAGAGGAAGGTTTAAGAGGAAGGGTTAGGCTGAAAAAGGAAGGGTTTATAGGAGGGTTAGGCGTGAAGAGGAAGTTTTAAGAGGAAAGGGTTCGCCGTGAAAGAGGAAGGGTTAAGGGGAGGAAGCCAGGTTAGGCGTGAAAGGAGGAAGGTTTAAGGGAATGGTTAGGCTTGAAGAGGAAGGGTTAGAAAGAAAGGTTAAATGCGTTGGAAAGAGGAAGGGTTTTAAGGGAGGAGGGTTAAGGGACTGAAAGAGGAAGGGTTAAGAAAGAGGAAGGAGTTTTAACGGCCGTGAAAGGAAGGAAAGGTTTAATAGGAAGGGGTTTAGGCGTGAAAAGGAGGACGGTTAGAAAGGAAGGGTAAGGGTGAAAGAGAAGGTTAAGAGGAAGGGTTTAGGAGAAGGGTTAGGCGTGAAAAGGGACTTGGTTAAGAGGAAGGGTAGGCGTGACAAGAGGAAGGGTTCATAGGAAGGGTTTTAGAGGCGTTGAAAGAGGATTGTTAAAAGGAAGGGGTTAAGGGCGTTGAAGGAGGAATGGGTTTAAGGGAACGGTTTAAGCGTGGAAGATGAAAGGGTTTAACGGAAGGAAGGGTTTTAGCGTGAAAGCGGAATGGTTAAGGGAGCAAGGGTTTAGGGGGCAATGAAAGAGGAAAGGGTTGAGAGAAGTGGTTTTTTAAGGGGTTAAAAGGAAGGGAAGGTTTAAGGGAGTAAGGGTTAGGCGTGAAAGAGGCAGGTTTAAGGAAAGGAAGGTTAAAGGCATGGAAAGGGAGGAGGGTTAAGGGGTGAAAATGGTTAAAGGGCGTTGAAAGGTACGAATATTTTAAGAGGAAAAAGGTTAGGAATTTGCAAGGAAGGATTGGTTAAGATGAGGTTCGCGTGAAAGGGAAGGTTTCAGGGAAATGGTTAGGCGTGAAAACAAAGGGTTTAAGAAGAAGGGTTTGCGTGAAGAGAATTGGTTAGAGGACGGTTAGGCATGAAAGAGGAAATGGGTTTAAGAGGCAGGTTAGGTTAAACAGAGGAAGGTTTAAGAGGACGGGTTAAGGTGGAAAGAGGTTAAGTTTAGGAAGGAAGGGTTTAGGCCGTGAAAGAGGATGGTTGAAGGAGGAAGGGTTTAGGCATTGAAAGGAGGAAGGGTTTTGGTTAAGGGAAGGTTAGGGCCGTGAAAGACGAATGTGTTAAAGAAGAAGGGTTTAGGGCTTGAATAGGCACTTGGTTAAGGAGGAAGGGTTTGTTGCGTGAATAAGGGGAGGGTTAAGGGGCTAAATGGGTTAGGCGTTTGAAAAGGCCGAAGGGTTTAGGCATTGAAGAGAATTGTTGAGAGGAAGGGTTAGGTGTGAGAGAGGAAGGTTTACAGGAAGTGTGTTTAAGGCATGGAACAGAGAAGGGTTTAAGAGGAAGGGTTAAGGCGTTGAAAGAGGAAGGGTTAAGAGGAAGTGCTTAGACACGAAGAGGAAGGGTTAAGAAAGGATGTTAGTTGCAAGGAGGAGGGTTAAGGGAAAGGGTTTAAGGCGGTTGAAGGAGGAGAGATAAGAGGAAGGGTTTGGCGTGTAAAGAGGATGGAGTTAGAGGAAGGGTTCATCTGGCAAAAGGAGGAAGGGGTTAAGGGAGGATTGTTAAGTGTGAAAGGAGGGAGGGTTTAGGATGAATGGTTTGGCGTGAAAGAGGAAGTGTTAAAAGGAAGGAAGGGTTTAAGGCTTGAAAGGAACGGGATTGGGTTTAAGGAGGAGGGGTAAGAGTAAGGGTTGGGCGTGAAATGGAAAGGGTTTAGGAAAGGAAGGGTTAAGCGTGAAAGAAGGTAATGGGTTAAGGGGAGGAAGGGGTTGGTGTGAAAGAGGATGGTTTAAGCGTAAGTTAAGGGCGTTGGAAGGGAGGTGGGTTTAAAGAGGCAAGGGGTTTCAAATGAGGAAGGGTTTTGGGCGTGAAAAAAGGAACGGGTTAGGTAAAGGAGGGTTAAGGCGTGGAAAAGAGGAATGGTGAAAGAGGAAGGGTTAGGTGTGAAGGGAGGATTTGGGTTTAAGGAGGAAGGGTTAGGCATGAAAGAGGAGGGTTAAGAAAGGAGGGTTAAGCGTTGAAGAGGATTGGGTTAAGGGGAGGGTAATTGGGCGTTGAAAGAGAATGGTTAAGAGAAGGTTAGGTGTGAAAGAGGATGGGTTAAGAGGAGGGTTTAGGCATGAAACAGGATGGTTAAAGGGAAGGGAAGGGTTAACGGGGCAATGGGCAAGAGGATTTCGGGGTAAGGAGAAGAGGTTAGTCGTGGAAAAAAGGTGGGGTTTAAAGAAGGAAAAAAAAGGGTTGGCGTCAAGGAGGAAGGTTTAAGGGAGGGTTAGGTGTGAAAGAGGACGGGTTGGGTTGAAAGGAGGATGGGTTAGGAGGAAGGGTTTAGGTATGAAAAAATAGCGGATTAAGAGGAAGTTTTAAGGCGGAAAGAAGGAAGGGTTAAAGGCAGGGTTTTTGTTGAACAAAAATAGATTAGGAAGGGAAGGGTTTAGGCGTGAAAGAGCATGGGCTTAAACGAGGAAGGGGTTTGGTGTGAAGAGGAAGGGTTAAGGGGAGGAGGGTTTAGGCATGGAAGAGGTAAAGGTAATGAGGAATGGTTAGGTGGGAAGAGGAAGTGGTAAGAGGAAGGTTCAGGACGTGCACGAGGAAGGGTTAAAGGAGGACGGGTTAGGCGTGAAAGGGAGGACCGGTTAATGAGGAGGGTTTAGGTGTGAAAGAGGAAAGGTTAAGAGGAAAGGTTAGGTGTGAAAGAGGAAGGGTTAAGAGGAAAGGTTTAGGCCTGTAAGAGGATGGGTTAAGAGGAAGGGTTTAAGCATGAAAGAGGAAAGGTTAAGAGGAAGGGTTAGGTGTGAAAGAGGAAGTGTTAAGAGGAATGGTTTAGGCGTGAAAGAGGAAGGTTTAAGAGGACGGGTTTAGGCGTGAGAGAGGAAGGTTTAAGAAGGGGTTTAAGGCATGTAATAGGATGGGTTAAGAGGAAGGTTTTAGGTGTGAAAGAGGAAGTGTTAAGAGGAATGGTTTAGACGTGAAAGAGGAAGAGTGAGGAGGAAGGGTTTAGTCGTGAAAGAGGAAGTGTTAAGAGGAATGGTTTAGGCGTGTAAGAGGATGGGTTAAGAGGTAGGGTTTAGGCGTGAAAAATGAAGGTTTAAGAGGAAGGGTTTAGGCGTGAAAGTGGAAGGATTAGGCGTGAAAGAGGAAGGGTTAAGAGGAAGGGTTTAGGTGTTAAGAGGAAGGTTTAGCCATGAAGATGAAGGGTAAGAGGAGGGGTTACAGCGTGAAAGGATGAAGTTTTAAGAGGAGGGTGTTAGGGCGTGAAGAGAAGGGTTTAAGAGGATGGTCTAGGCGTGAAAGAGGAAGGCTTAGGGCGTGAAAGCGGCAGTTTTAGAGGAACGGGTTTATGTGTTAAGAGGAAGGGTTTAGTCCGGGGGGGGGGAAAGAGGACGGTAAGAGGATGTTAGGTGTGGAAAGAGGAAGGGTTAGAGAAGGGTTAATATGAAAGTTGAAGGTTATAGATAGGGTTAGGGTGAAAGAAGATGCGTTTAAAGAGGAAGGAGTTTTAGCCTGAAGAGGAAGGTTATGAGAAGGTTTAGGTGTAGAAAGAGGTGGGTTAAGAGGTAGGGTTATAGGCGTGTAAGAGGATGGGTTCAAGACTGGTTAGGCATGAAAGAGGAGTGTTAAGAGGAAGGTTTTAGGCGTGAAAGAGGATGGGTTAAGAGGGTAGTTTTAGGCGTGAAAGCGGATGGCTTAAGAGGAAGGTGTTTAGCATAAAAGAGGACGGGTTAAAGGAGAGGGTTGGCTGGAACGAGGTATGGGTTCAGAGGAAGGGTTTTAAGGCTGAAAGAGGAAGGGTTAAGAGGAAGGGTTTAGGCATGAAAGAGGATGGGTTAAGAGGAAGGGTTAGGCGTGAAAGAGGAAGGGTTAAGAGAAGGGTTAGGTGTGAAAGAGGAAGGGTAAGAGGACGGTGGTTTAGGCGTGAAAGAGGATGGGTTAAGAGGAAAGGGTTTAGTCCTGGAAAGAGGAAGTGTTTAAGAGAAGGGTAGGTGTGAAAGAGGAAGGGTTAAGAGGAAGGGTTAAGGCGTGCAAGAGTAGGTCAAGAGGAAGGGTTTAGGCGTGAAAGAGACGGTTTAAGAGGAAGGGTTTAGGCTTAAAGAGATGGGTTGAGGAAGTTTAGGGCGTGGAAGAGGCATGGGTTAAAGGAAGTGTTTAGGCATGAAAGAGGAAGGGTTAAGATGAAAGGTTTTAGGCGGGAAGAGGTGGGTTTAAGAGGAAGGGTTAGGCATAAAGGAAGGGTTAGGGGAAGGTTTAGGCCTGAAGAGGATGGGTTTAAGAGGAAGGGTTTAGGCCAATGAAGAGGAAGGTATATAAGAGAAGGTTAGGTGTGAAGAGGAAGGGTTAAGAGGAGGGTTTATCGTGAAAAGGATGGGTTAAGGAAGGGTTAGGCGTGAGAGAAGGGTTAAGAGGAAGGGTTAGGTGTGAAGAGAGGGTGAAGGGAAGGGTTGTACGGTGTGAAGAGGATGTGGTTAAGAGGAAGGGTTTAGGCATGAAAGAGGAAGGGTTAAGAGGAAGGGTTTAGACGTGAAAGAGGATGGGTTAAGAGGATGGGTTTAGGTGTGAAAGAGGAAGGGTTAAGAGGAAGGGTTTAGGTGTGAAAGAGGATGGGTTAAGAGGAAGGGTTTAGGCATGAAAGAGGAAGGGTTAGTGAAGGAGTTTAGCATGAAGCGGAAGGGTTAAGAGGAAGGTTTTAGGCATGAAAGAGAGGGTTAAGTTGTTGAAAGAGGAAGGGTTAAGAGGAAGGGTTTAGCTGAAAGAGGGAAGGGTTAAGAGGCCGGGTTTAGGTGTGGAAAGAGGAAGGGTAAGAGGAAAGGGGTTTTCGCGTGAAAGAAGAGGGTTAAGAGAGGGTTTAGGCATGTAAAGAGGAAGGGTTTAAGAGAAGGGTTTAGGTGTGAAAAAGGAAGGGTTAAGAGCATGGTTTTAGGCATGGAAAGAGGAAGGGGTTAGAGGAAGGGTTTTTAGGCGTGAAAGAGGATGGTTTAAAGGAAGGTTTTAGCATGAAAGGGAAGGGTTTCGGCGTGAAAGAGGATGGGTTAAGAGAAAGGTTTTAGGCATGAAAGAGAAGGGTTTAAGATGAGGGGTTTAGTCGTGAAAGAGGGATGGGTTAAGAGGAAGGGTTGTATGCGTGAAGCGGAAGGGTTTACGGCTTGAAAAGAGATGTTACGTGGAAGGGTTTAGGCCATTAAGAGTAAGGGTTAAGAGCAGGGTTTAGGGCATAACGAGGATGGTTTTAGAGGACGGGTTAAGGCGTGAAAGAGGATGGGTTAAGAGGAATGGTTAGGCGTGCAAGAGGGAATGGTTAAGAGGAAAGTTTTTAGGTGTGAAAGAGGCTGGTTTAAGAGGAGGGTTAGGAATGAAGAGGAAGGGTTAAGAGAAGTAGTTTAGGTTTAAAAGAGGAAGGTTAAGAGGAGGGTTTAGGCGTGAAAGAGGAAGGTTTAAGAGGAAGGGTTTAGGCATGAAAAGAGGATGGGTTAAGAGGAAGGTTTTAGGCATGGAGAGATGGGTTTTAAGAGGAAGGTTTAGGTTTTGAAAGAGATGGGTTCAGATAAAGGCTTTAGGCATGAAGAGATGAGGTTAGAGGAAGGGTTAAGCGTGAAAGAGAATGTAAGGAAGGGTTTTTAAGAGAAAGGTTTAGGCATGAATCGGAAGGGTTAGAGGAAGGGTTTAGGCGTGAAGAGTAATGGGTTAAGAGGAATGGTTTAGGCAGTGAAAGAGGATGGTTAAGAGGAAGTTTACCGTTGGAAAGAGGAAGGGTTTAGAGGAAGGGTTTTAGGCGTGGAAAAGAGGATGGGTTAAGAGGAGGTTTAGGCAATGAAAGAGGATGGGTTAGAGGAAGGGTTAGGCGTGAAAGAGGAGGGTTAGAGGAAGGGTTTAGGGGTCAAAGAGATGGGTTTGAGGAAGGTTTTAGGGTGACATAGAAGAGGGTTAAGCAGGAAGAGTTTGGGGGTTGAAAGACAGGATGGGTTAGAGAGGGGTTTAGGGGTAAAGAGGATGGGTTAAGAGGAAGGTTTAGGGTGAAAGAGGATGGGTTAAGAGGAAGGGTGATTAGGCAATGAAGAGAAGAGGTTAGCGGAAGATCTTAGCGGAAGAGGATGGTTAAGAGGAGGTTAAGGCATGAACGAGGAAGGGTTAAGAGGAAGGTTGAAGGCGTAAAGAGGAAAGGGTTCGAGAATGTGAGTGTGTAAAGAGCAAGAGGTTTAAGAGAAGGTTTTAGGCGTGAAAGAGGAAGGTTTAAGAGTAGGGTTAGGTGTGAAAGAGGATGGGTTTAAAAGGTTAGGTGTTACAGAGAAAGGGTTAGAAGAAGGGTTTAGCGTGAAAGCGGAAGTGTTAAGAGATGGTTAGGTGTGAAAGAGGAAGGGGTTTTAAAGAGAAGGGTAGGTGGTGAAAGAGGAAGGTTAAGAAGAAGGGTTTAAGAGTCGTAAGAGGAAGGGATTAAGGAAGGGTTTCGGTGTGATAAGAGGTATGGGTTAAGAGGAATGGTTAAGAGGAAGGGTATATGGAGTGAAAGGGAAGGGTTTAAGAGTAAAGGGATTCGGCGGTGAAGAGAGAAGGGTTAGAGAAGGGTTGAGCCGAAAGAGGAAGGGTTAAGAGGGGAGTTCGTCTGTGAAAAGCAGGAAGTGTTAAGAGGAAGGGTTTAGGCGTGAAAGAGGAAGGTTAAGAGGAGGGTTAGGCGTGAAAGAGGACGGTTTAAGAGGAGGGTTTATGCCGTGAAAGAGAAGAGTTAAGGAGGAAGGGTTAGCATGAAAAGATTAGGGTTAAGAGGAAGGGTTAGGCGTGAAGCGGAACTGTTAAGGAGGAAGGGTTAGCGTGAACGAGGAAGGGTTTAAGAGGAGGGTTTTAGCAGAAAGACGAAGGGTTAAGAGGGAGGGTTTAGGGCATGCAAGAGGCAGGGTTTGAGGAAGGGTTAGGGGGGAAAGAGAGGAGGTGAGAGGAGTGTTTTAGGGCCGTGAAAGAGGAAGGTTTAAGAGGAGGGTTTAGGCATGAACAGACGAATGGTTAAGAGGAAGGGTTTCGGGCAAATGAAGAGGACAAGGTTTGAGAGGAAGGGTTTAGGCGTGAAGGTAGGTTAAGGGTGAAAGCAGGAAGGGTTAGAGGAAAGGGTTTTAAGGCGTGAAGGAGGCAGAGTTTAAGAGATGGTTTAGCATGAAAGACGAAGGGTTAAGAGAAGGGTTTTAGCATGAAAAGAGGAAGTGTTGAGAGAGGGTTTAGGCGTGAAAGAGGAAGGGTTAGGGGTGAAGAGGAAGGGTGGGGTGAAACGAGGAAGGGTTAAGAGGAAGGGTTAGGCGTGAACGAGGAAGGTTAAGAGGAATGGTTTAGGCTTGAAAGAGGAGGGTTGAGAGGAAGGGTTCGGGCGTGAAAGATGAGAGGTTTTAAGATGAAGGTTTAGGCAGGAAGACGAAGGGTTAAGAGGAAGGGTTTAGCACGAAAGAAGAAGGGTTGAGAGGAGGGTTAGGTGTTAAAGAGGATGGGTTAAGAGGAAGGGTTGGTGTGAAGAGACGAAGGGTTAAGAAGAGGGTTAGGCGTGAAAAGAGAAGGTGTTAAGAGGAAGGTGGTTAGGTGTTAAAGAGGACGGGTTAAGAGCGGGGTAGGTGTTTAAGGAGAAGGGTTAAGAAAAGGGTTTAGGCGTAAAAGAGGAAGGGTTAAGAGGAGGTTTAGGTGTGAAGAGGAATGGGTTAAGAGGCAGGGTTAAGAGGAAAGGGTATAGGAGTGAAAGAGTAATGGTTAGAGGCAGGTTACGGAAGAGGAAGGGTTAAGAGGAAGGGTTAGGCCTGAAAGATAGACGTGTTATGAAGAGGATTTGGCGTGAAGAGGAAGTGTTAAGAGGAAGGGTTTAGCGTGAAGAGAAGGGTTAAGAGGAGGGTTATAGCGTGCAAGAGGATGTTTAAGAGGATGGTTTATTGCGTGGAAAGAGGAATAGTTAAGAGGAATGGTTAAGGCATGAAAGATTGAAGGGTTAGAGGAAGGGTGAGGCATGAAAGATGAAACCTGTTAAGAGGAAGGGTTAGCGTGGAAAGAGGAAGGTTTAAGAGGACGGGTTTAGTGCATGAAGACGAAGTGTTTAGAGGGAGTGTTTTAGGCAATTAAGAGGAGGTTGAGAGGAAGGGTTTAGGCGTGAAAGAGTAAGGGTTTAGTGTTAACGAGGAAGGGTTGAGAGGAATGGGTTTAGGCGTGAAAGGAAGTTTAGAGTAAGAGTTTAGGCCATGAAAGACGAGGGTTAGAGGAAGGTTTTAAGGCGAAAAGAGGAGGGTTGAGAGGAGGGTTTAGGCTGAAAAGAGTAAGGGTTAGGGGTGAGAGGAAGGGCTTGAGAGGAATGTTTTAGAGGCGTGACTAGAGGCAGGTTTAAGAGGAGGGTTTCAGGCATGAAAGCCGAAGTTTAAGCGGAAGGGTTTAGCATGAAAGGGAAGGGTTGAGAGGAAGGTTTAGGCGTGCCAGAAGGAAGGGGTAGGGGTGAAAGGAGGAAGGTTTTAAGGAGGAGGGTTACGCGTTGAAAGAGGAAGGTTTATAGGAAGGTTTAGGCTTGAAGAGGAAGAGTTGAGAGGAAGGGTTAGGCGTGAAGAGGAAGTTTAGAAGGAAGGGTTTAGAGGCTTGAAGAGGAAGAGTTAAGAGGAGGGTTAGACATGAAATGATTAGGGTTAAGAGAAGGGTTAGGCCGTGAAAGAGGAGGGTCAGGGAAGGGTTTAGGCATGAAAGACGAAGGGTTTAAGAGGTAGGGTATTAGCATGAAAGGAAGGTTAGGTTTGAAAGAGGAGGGTTAAGAGGAAGGGTTTTGGCGTGAAGAGGAAGGTTTTAAGAGGAAGTTTTCAGGCATGAAGACGAGGGGTTTAGAGGAGTGGTTTAGGCATGAATGAGGAATGGTTGCGAGGAAGGGTTGGCGTGAAAGAGGAAGGTTTAAGAGGAGGGTTTAGGTGAAGGAGGATTGTTAATCAGGGAAAGGAGGTAGGCGTGAAAGAGGAAGGTTACGTGGAAGGGTTAGGTGTGAAGAGGACGGGTTAGAGAAGGGCTGGTAAAGAGGAAGGTTTTAGAGGAAGGTTTAGAGCAAGAAAGAGAAGGTTTAAGAGGAAGGGTTAGGCATGAACGGAGAAGGGTTACAAATGGGGGTTAGGTGTGAAAGAGGCAGGGTTAAGGGGAAGTGTTTGGGGTGAAAGATGAAGTGTGTTTAAGAGGAAAGTTAGCATGAACTAGAAAGGCTATGAGAGGAATGGTTTGGCGTGAACGGGAAAGGTTAAGAGGAAGGCTTAGGCCATGAAAGGAGTAAGTGTTAGAGGAAGGGTTAGGCATGAAAGAGGAGGTTTTAAGAGGAAGGGTTAGGCATGGAAAGGAATGGTTAAGGAAGGTTAGGCATAAAGAGGAAGGTTTAAGAGGGAGGGTTGGTGGTGAAAGAGGAAGGTTAAGAAAAGGTTAAGAGGAAGGGTAAGCGGGAAAGAGGAATCGTTAAGAGGAAGGGTTAGCTTGAACGAGAATGGTTAGAGGAAGGGTTAAGGCGGAAAGAGGAATGGTTAAGTAGGAAGGGTTTAGGATGCTGAAGAGGAAGGTTTAAGAGGAAGGGTTTAGGCATGAAAGAGAAGGGTTGAGAGGAAGGGTTAGGGGTGAAAGATAATGGTTAAGAGGGAAGGGTTAGGCATAAAAGAGGAAAAGGTTGAGAGAATGGGTTAGGCAGGGTAAAGAGGAAGGTTTAATAGGACGGTTAGGCGTGAAAGAGGAGGAGTAAGAGGAAAGGGTTTTAGGCGTGAAATAGGAGGTTAAGAAAGGGTTAAGGCGTGAGGGGAAGGGTTAAAGGGGAACGGTTAAGCGTGGGAAGATGAAGGGTTAAGAGGAGGGTTTAGGCGTGAAAGAGAAGGGTTTAAGAGGAAGGGTTTTTAGTGCATGAAAGAGGAAGATAAAGAGGAGGCTTAGGCGTGAAAAGGAAAGGGTAGAGGAAGGGTGTAGGCTGAAAGAGGAGGGTTAGGGGAACGGTTAGGCATGAAAGAGGGAAGGGTTAAGACAGGAAGGGTTAGGCATGAAAGAAGGAGGGTTAAGAGGAAGGTTTAGGCCATGAAGATAAAAGGGTTAAGTCGAAGTAGGTGTGAAAGAAAAGGGTTATGATGAAGGGTTAGCTGAAAGAGAAGAGTTTGAGAGGAAGGGTTGGGTGAAAGAGGAAGGTTTAAGAGGAAGTTTTAGGCATGACAAGAGGAAGGTTAAGGAGGAAGGGTTGGGGTGAAAGAGGAAGGGTTAAGAGGAAAGGGATTCAAGCATGAAAGAGGAGTTTAAGAGGAAGGGTTAAGGCATGAAAGGGAAGGGTTTAATCGTGAAAGACAATGGTTAAGGGAAGGGTTTAGGACGTGAAAGAGGAATGGTTATAGAGGAGGGTTGGCATGAAGAGGAAAATTTTGCTAGGAATGGTTAGGGTGAAAGAGGAGGTTTAGAGGAAGGGTTAGGGGTGAAAGAGGAGGTTTTAATAGGAAGGGTTTGGCGGAAAGAGAAGGGTTTCAGGGTAACCCGGTTAGTCGTGAAAGACGATGGGTTAGAGGAAGGGGTTTAGTAGGCACATGAAAGAGGAATGGTTAAGAGGAAGGTTAGGCATGAAGAGGACAGGTATGAGAGTCAGGGTTAGGGGTGAAAGAAGGAAGGTTTTAAGCGGAAGGTTTAGGGGTGAAAGAGGGAGGTTTAAGATGAAGGGTTAGCGTGAATATGAATGGTAACGAGGAAGGGATTTAGAGGATGGGAAAGAGGAATGGTTTAAGAGTAAGGTTAGGCGATAAAGAGGAAGGGTTAAAGGGGAAGGGGTTTGAGGCTAATGAAATTTTGAAGGAAGGGTTGGGGAGAGGAGGGTTTAGGGGTGAGAGAGGAAGGTTTCAAGAGGAAGGGTTAGGCATGAAAGGGGAAGGGAAGGGTTAAGATGGAAGGGTTTAGGCATGAAAGGAGGAACGGGTTCGAGGAAGGGCCTTAGGGACACGAAATAGGAAGGGTTTAAGAGGTAAGGGTTAGGTGTGAAAGAGGAAGGGTTAAAGAGGAAGGGGTTAGGCGATCGAAACAAGGAGGTAAAGGTTGAGAGGATGGGTTAGGGGTGAAAGAGGAACTGGTTTAAGAGGGAAGGGGTTAGGCGTGGAAGAGGAAGGGTTAAGAGGAAAGAGTTATGGCTGTGAAAGAGGAAGGTTTTAAAGAGGAAAGGGTTAGGCGTGAAAGAGGAAACGGGTTTAAGAGGAAGAGTTAATGGCGTTGGAAAGAGGAATCGGTTTAAGAGGAAGGGTTAGGGCGTGTAAGAGGAAGGGTTAAAGGAAAGGGAAAGGTTTTTATGCGTGAAAGAGGAAGGGGTTAAGAGGGTGGGTAAGGGTGTGTGAAACGAGGATGGGTTTAAGAGGAACGATTAGTTAGGCGGTTGAAAAGCGGAAGGGTTAAGAGGAAGGGGTTTAGGTCGTGAAAAGAGGAAGGGTTAAGACGGAAGGGTAATGGCGTGGAAAGAGGAAGGGTTAATAGGGGGTGGGTTAGGAGGAAGGGTTAGGCGTGAAAAAGGAAGGGTTAAGAGGAAGGGTTAGGCGTGAAAGAGGAAGGGTTAAGAGGAAGGGTTTAGGCGTGAAAGAGGAATTGTTAAAAGGAGGGGTTAGGCGTGAAGGAGGAAGGGTTAAGGGGAACGGTTAAGCGTGGAAGATGAAGGGTTAAGAGGAACGGGTTTAAGGCGTAAGAAAGGGGGTTAAGGAAGGGTTAAGTGGGGAAGGGTTTAGGCAATGAAAGGAGGAAGGGTTGAGAGGAAAGGGTTAGGGTGGGGGGGGGGGGGGGGGGGGGGGGTGGGGTTGTCGGGGGTGGTGAAGGGGAAAGGAGGGAAGGTTTAAGGAAGGTAAGGGTTAGGCCGTGAAAGAGGAAATGGTTAAGTAAGGAAGGGTTTAAGGCATGAAAGAGGAATGGGTTTAAGGGTAATGGTTAGGCGTTTTGAAAAATAACTAATAGTTAAATGGGAAAATGGTGGTTTTTAGGGAATGAAAGAGGATTGGTTAAGAGGAAGGGTTAGGAGTGAAAGAGGAAGGGTTAAGGGGAATGGTTAGGCGTGAAAGACAAAGGGTTAAGAGGAAGGGTTTAGGCGTGAAAGAGGAATGGTTAAGAGGAAGGGTTAGGCATGAAAGAGGAAATGTTTAGAGGAAGGGTTAGGGGTGAAAGAGGAAGGTTTAAGAGGAAGGGTTAGGGGTGAAAGAGGAAGGTTTAAGGGAATAAGGGTTTAGGCGTTGAAAAGAGGAATGGGTTTAAGAAGGAAGGGTTTAGGTCATTGAAAGAGGAAGGGTTTAATGGGTAAACGGTTTAGGCGTGAAAGACGAATGGTTAAGAGGAAGGGTTTAGGCGTGAAAGAGGAATGGTTAAGAGGAAGGGTTAGGCGTGAAAGAGGAAGGGTTAAGGGGAATGGTTAGGCGTGAAAGACGAAGGGTTTAGGCATGAAAGAGGAATTGTTGAGAGGAAGGGTTAGGGGTGAGAGAGGAAGGTTTAACAGGAAGGGTTTAGGCATGAAAGAGGAAGGGTTAAGAGGAAGGGTTTAGGCGTGAAAGAGGAAGGGTTAAAGGAATGAGTCGCTTTAGGAAACCACGAAAGATGGAAAGGGTTAAGAGGAAGGGTTAGGTGTGAAAGAGGTAAGGGTTTAAGAGGAAGGGGGTTTTAGGCGTGAAAGGAGGAAAATAAGAAGGAAGGAAGGGTTTAGGCGTGAAAGAGGATAGGTTAAGAGGAAGGGTTCATCTGCAAAAGAGGAAGGGTTAAGAGGAATGTTTAGGTGTGAAAGAGGAAGGGTTAAGAGGAATGGTTAGGCGTGAAAGAGGAAGGGTTAAGAGGAAGGGTTAGGCGTGAAAGAGGATGGGTTAAGAGGAAGGGGTAAGAGGAAGGGTTTGGGCGTGAAAAATGAAGGGTTAAGAGGAAGGGTTAAGCGTGAAAGAGGATGGTTAAATAAGGTTAAGGGTTAAGGGTGAAAGGTGGATGGGTTTAAGGGATTAAAGGGTTAGGCCGTGGAAAGGTGGATGGGTTAAGCGCGAGGAAGGGGTAAGGGTTAAGGTAAGGGTTTGGGCGTGAAAACAAGGAAGGGCTTTAAGGGGGGGGGTTTTGAGGGATAGGCGTGAAAGAAGGAATGGGTTAAGGAATAGGAAGGGGTAATAGGAAGGATGTTGTAAATAAGAGGGATAGGGAGTTAAGAGGCAAGGGTTTAGGTCAATGAAATGAAATGGAAGGGTTAATAGGAACGGGTTTAGGCGCGTGAAAGAGGAAGGGTTAAGGGGGAGGGTTAGGCGTGAAAGAGGAATGGTTAAGAGGAAGGGTTAGGTGTGAAAGAGGATGGGTTAAGAGGAAGGGTTTAGGCATGAAAGAGGATGGGTTAAGAGGAAGGGTAAGGCATGCAAAGGAAGGGGAAGGGGTAAGGAGGAAGGGGTTTAGGCGTGAAAAAAGATGGGTTTAAGAAGGAAAGGGTTCTGGCGTTCAAAGAGGAAAAGGTTAAGAAAAGGGAAGGTTAGGTGTGAAAGAGGAAGGGGTAGGTGTGAAAGAGGATGGGGTTAAGAGGAAGGGTTTAGGTATGAAAAAATAAGGATTAAGAGGAAGGGTTTAGGCGTGAAAGAGGAAGGGTTAAGAGGAAGGGTTTAGGTGTGAAAAAATAAGGATGTAAGTAGGAATGGGTTTAGGCCGTGAAAAGGAATGGGTTAATGGGTTAAGAGGAAGGGTTTAGGGGTTGAAATAGAATGGAAGGTTAAGAGGTGGGTTTAGGCATGAAAGATGGAAAAGGTTAAGAGGAAGGGGTTGTGGTAGTGGAAAGAGGCCGGGTTAAGAGGAAGGGTTAGGCGGTTGAAAGATGGAAGGGTTAAGAGGAAGGGGTTGAGGGCGTGAAAGAGGAAGGGTTTATGAGGAATGGGGGTTTAGGTCGTGAAAGAGGAAAATGGTTAACGATGAAAAAAAGGTTAGGTGTGAAAAGGAAGGGAAGGTTAAGAGGAAAGGCTTTAGGTCCTGTAATCTAGGATGGGTTTAAGGGGAAGGGAAGGGTTTTAAGCATTGAAGAGGAAAGGTTAGAGGAAGGGTTCGGTGTGAAAGAGGAAGTGTTAAGAGGAATGGTTTAGGGCGTGAAAGAGGAAGGGTTTAAGAGGACAGGGTTTAGGCGTGATAGAGGAAGGTTTAAGTAAGAATGGGTTTGTTAGGCATGGTAATAGGATGGGTTGGTTAAGAAGGAAGGTTTTAGGTTGTTGAAATGAGGAAGTGGTTCAAGAGGAAATGGTTTAGACTGTGAAAAGGAACGGGAAAGGTGAGGAGGAAGGGTTTAGTCGGAATGAAAGAGGAAGTGTTAAGAGGAATGGTTTAGGCGTGTAAGAGGATGGGTTAAGAGGTAGGGTTTAGGCGTGAAAAATGAAGGTTTAAGAGGAAGGGTTTAGGCGTGAAAGTGGAAGGTAATTAGGCGTTGAAAAGAGGAAGGGTTTAAGAGAAGGGTTTTATGGTGTTTAAAGAGGAAGGGTTTAGCCAGAATGAAAGAGGAAGGTTTAAGAGGAGGGGGTTAAGGCGTGAAAGATTGAACGGTTTTAAGAGGACCGGGGTTTAAAGGGTTTCGTGGGAGGGAAGAGGAAGGGTTAAGAGGAATGGTTTAGGCGTGAAAGAGGAAGGGCTTAGGCGTGAAAGAGGAAGGTTTAAGAGGAAGGGTTTAGGTGTTAAAGAGGAAGGGTTTAGCCGTGAAAGAGGACGGGTTAAGAAGAATGGTTAGGTGTGAAAGAGGAAGGGTTAAGAGAAGGGTTAAGTATGAAAGAGAAGGGTTTAAGAGAAGGTTTGCGGTTGAAAGAGGGAATGGGGGGGGGCGGTTTTAGCTGTAAATAGAGGAATGGGTTAGGCCCTTGAAGGAGAAAGGGTTCTGAGGAGTGGTTTTAAAGGTTGTGGAAAGAGGTGGGTAAGAGTTGTTTTAGGGCGTGTAAGGAGGGTGGTTAAGGGATTAAGGGTAGCATGAAAGAGGAAGGGTTAATTGGGGGGGTGAGGGGAAGGGTTTTTAAGGTGTGAAACAAGAGGATGGGTTGGAGTAGGAGGGTTTTAGGGCTTTGGAGATGAATGGGTTTAAGAGGAAGTGGGTTTAAGGCATGAAGGGAGAAGGGTTTAAGGCGTAAGTGAAAGGGTTTTAGGCGGGAAAGGGAGGGATGGGTTAAGAGGAATGGTTTAGGCGTTGAATCGAGGAAGGGTTAAGAGGAAGGTTTAGGTGTGAAAGAGGATGGTGAAGAGGAAGAGGTTTTTAGCATGGGAAAGAGGAAGGGTTTAAGGAGGAAGGTTAGGGACGTGAAACAGAGGATTGGGTTAAGGGATGGGTTTTAAGGTGTTTTGAAAGGCGGAAGGGTGGAAAGGAGGAATAGGGTTAGGTGTGAAAAGAGGATGGGTTAAGAGGAAGGTTAGGCATGGGAAAGGGAAGGGTTAAAGAGGAAGGGTTTCAAGGCATGGAAAAGAGGAAGGGTTAAGAGGAAGGGTTTAGGCATGCAAAAGAAGGAAGGTTAAGGGTTCGGGAAAGAGGAAGGGTTAAGAGGAAGGGTTTAGGCACGAAAGGAGGTAAGGGTTAAAGAGGAAGGGTTTTTAGGTTGTGGAAGAGGGAAGGGGTAAGAGGAAGGGTTTAGGGCGGGTTGAAAGAGGCAGGTCTTAAGAAAGGAAGGGTTTAAGGGCAGAAAGAGGAAGGGTTAAAGAGGAAGGGTTTAGGTGTGAAAGCGGAAGGGTAGGGAAGGGTTTTAAGGCATGGAAAGGGAGGAAGGGTTAAGGAAGGAAGGGTTTAGGGCGGAAAGAGGAATGGGTTAAGAGGAAGGTTTAGGTTGTGAAAAAGAGGAAGTTTAGCGGGTTTGAAAGAGGATGGGTTTAAAGGAGAAAGGGTTTAGGCATGAAAGAGGAAGGGTTAAGAAATGAAGGGTTTAGGTCGTGAAGGAGGAGGGTTTAAGAGGAAGGGTTAGGCGGTGAAAGAGGGAAGGGTTTAGGCGTGAAAGGGGAGGATGGTTGTTAAGGAGGAAGGTTTAGCATGAAAGAGGAATGGGTTAAAGAGGAAAGGGTTTAGGCATGGAAAGAGGCTGGGTTAGGAGGAAGGATTAGGGCGTTGAAAGAGGAATGGCGTTAAGGAGGAAGGGTTTAGGCGTGAAAGAGGAAGGGGTTAAGAGGAAGGGTTTTAGGTTTGGTGAAAGCGGATGGTTAAAAGAGGAAGGGTTAGGGAATTGAAAGAGTAAGGGTTAAGAGGAACGGGTTTTAGGTGTTAAAAAGGAAGGGTTAAGAGGAAGGGTTTAGGGCGTGAAAGAGGAAGGGTAAGAGGAATGGGTTTAGGCATGAAAGGAGGATGGGTTTTAAGAGGACCGTGTTTAGGTTTATGGCGAAGAGGAGGGTTAAGAAAGGAAGGGGTTAAGGTTGAAAGAGGAAGGGGTTAAGGGGAAAGAAAGGCTTTAGGCATGGGAAAGGGATTGGTTCGAAGCGGAGGAAGGGTTAGGCGTTGAAAGAGGAAGGGTTAAGAGGAAGGTTAAGGGAGGAAGGGTTTAGGCATGGAAAATAGGATGGGGTAAGAGGAAAGGGATTTGTAGGCTTGAAAGAGGAAGGGTTTAAAGGAAAGGGTTAGGCGTGAAGAGGATGGGTTAAGAGGAAGGGTTAGGCGTGAAACGAAAGGAAGGGTCTAAGAAGGGAAGGTTTAGGCGTGAAAGGAGGATGGGGTTTAAGGAGGAAGGTTTAGGCATGAAAGAAGGGGGGAGGTTAATGAGGGAAGGGTTTAGGCGGTGAAAGAGGAAGGGAGTTAGAGGAACGGGTTTAGCATGAAAAGGATGGTAAAGAGGAAGGGTTTAGGCAAGCGAAGGAAGGGTTGAAGGAGGCAGGTGTTAAAGCGTGAAGGAGGATGGGTTAAGGGAGAAGGGTTAAGGCGGTGAAAGGAAGGGAAGGGTTAAGAGGAAGGGTTTAGGCATGAAAGAGGATGGGTTAAGAGGAAGGGTTTAGGCGTGAAAGAGGAAGGTTTAAGAGGAAGGGTTTAGGCGTGAAAGAGGAAGGGTTAAGAGGAAGGGTTCATGCGTGAAAGAGGAAGGTTTAAGAGGAAGGGTTCAGGCGTGATAGAGGAAGTTTATGAGGAAGGGTTTAGGTGTGAAAGAGGAAGGGTTAAGTGGAAGGGTTTAGGCGTGAAAGAGGAAGGTTTAAGAGGAAGGGTTTAGGCATGAAAGAGGAAGGTTTAAGAGGAAGGGTTTAGGTGTGAAAGAGGAAGGGTTAAGAGGAAGGATTAGGTGTGAAAGAGGATGGGTTAAGAGGAAGGGTTTAGGCGTAAAAGAGGAAGGTTTAAGAGGAAGGGTTAGGCGTGAAAGATGAACGTTTAAGAGGAAGGGTTAGGCGTGAAAGAGGAAGGGTTAAGAGGAAGGGTTTAGGCGTGAAAGAAGAACTTTTAAGAGGAAGGGTTAGGCGTGAAAGAGGATGGGTTAAGAGGAAGGGTTTAGGCGTGAAAGAGGAAGGTTTAAGAGGAAGGGTTTAGGCGTGAAAGAGGAAGGGTTAAGAGGAAGGGTTTCAGGTGCGTTGAAAGAGGAAGGTTTTAAGCGAGGTAACGGGTTCAGGCGTGATAGATGGAAGTTTTAAGAGGAAGGGGTTTAGGCGTGAAGAGGAAGGGTTAGGTGGAACGGGTTTAGGAGGCGTGAAAGAGGAAGGTTTAAGAGGAAGGGTTTAGGCATGAAAGAGGAAGGTTTAAGAGGAAGGGTTTAGGTGTGAAAGAGGAAGGGTTAAGAGGAAGGATTAGGTGTGAAAGAGGATGGGTTAAGAGGAAGGGTTTAGGTGTGAAAGAGGAAGGTTTAAGAGGAAGGGTTAGGCGTGAAAGAGGAAGGTGTAAGTGGAAGGGTTAGGCGTGAAAGAGGAAGGGTTAAGAGGAAGGGTTTAGGCGTGAAAGAAGAAGGTTTAAGAGGAAGGGTTAGGTGTGAAAATGGAAGGGTTAAGAGGAAGGGTTTTGGTTTAGGTGTGAAAGAAGTTTTTAAGGGTTAAGAGGAAGGGTTTAGGCTTGAAAGAGGAAGGTAAGGGGAGGAAGGGTTTAGGCGTTGAAAGAGGTTTAAGGGAAGGGTAGGGTTGTTGAAGAAGGGTTTAAGGGAGGAAGGGTTTAGGGTGAAAAGAGGAAGGGTTTAAGAGGAAGGGTTTAGGCTTGAAAGAGGAAGGGTTTTGAAAGAGGAAGGGTTTAAGGGTGAGAAGGGGTTTTTTAAGGTTTCAAGAGGAAGGGTTAGGCTTAAAGAGGAAGGTTTGAAGAGGAAGGGTAGGTTGAAAGAGGAAAGGGTTTAAGGGCGTGAGGAAGGGTGAGGATGAGGTGAAAGAGGAAGGGTTAAGAAGGAAGGGTTTAAGCTGAAAAGAAGGAAAGGTTTTAAGAGGAAGGGTTAGGTGGAAAGAGGAAGTTTAAGAAGAGGGTTTAAGGTGAAATTTAGGCGGGGGAAAGAGGAAGGGTTACGAGGAAGGGTTTTAGGCGTGAAAAGAGGAAGGGTTAGAAAGAGGAAGGGTTCAAGGCGTGAAAGGAAGGGAAGTTTAAGGAGGAAGGGTTCAGGGCGTTGAAATTAGAGGAAAGTTTAAGAGGAAGGGTTTAGGCGTGAAAGAGGAATGGTTAAGGTGGAAGGGTTTAAGGCGGAAAGAGGAGGTTTAAGGAGGAAGGGTTTTAGGCATAAAGAGGAAGTTTAAGAGGAAGGGTTTAGGTGTGGAAAGAGGAAGGGTTAAGAGGAAGGATTAGGGTCGTGAAAGAGGAAGGGTTAAGAGGAAGGGTTTAAGGTGTGAAAGAGGAAGGTTAAGAGGAAGGGGTAGGCCACGTGTAAAGAGGAAGGGTAAGTGAAAGGGTTAGGCGTGGAAAGAAGGAAAGGGTTAAGAGGAAGGGTTGTTTAGGCGTTGAAAGGAAGAAGTTTAAGAGGAAGGGTTAGGTGTGAAAATGGAAGGTTAGGAGAAGGGTTTAGGTGTGAAAGAGGAAGGGTTAAGAGGAAGGGTTTTTAGGCTGGAAAGGAGGAAGGTTAAGAGAAGGGTTAGGCGTTGAAAGAGGATGGGGTTCAAGAGGAACAGGGTTTCTAGGCGTTTAAAGAAAGGAAGGTTTAAGGGAGGAAGGGTTCAAGGCGTGAAAGGAAGGGGAAGGTTTTGAAGGAGGAAGGGTTTAGGCAGTTTGAAAATGGAGGAAGGGAGGAGGGTTAAGAGGAAGGGTTAGGTGTGAAAGCGGAAGGGTTAAGAGGAAGGGTTTAGGCAATGAAAGAGGAAAGTTTAAGGGAGAAGGTTAAGGTAGTGAAAGAGGAAGGTTTAAGAGGAAGGGTTAGGTGTGATAGAGGAAGGGTTAAGAGGAAGGGTTTAAGCGTGAAAGAAGAAGGTTTAAGAGGAAGGGTTAGGCGTGAAAGAGGAAGGGTTAAGAGGAAGGGTTTAGGCGTGAAAGAGGAAGGGTTAAGAGGAAGGGTTTAGGCTTGAAAGAGGAAGGGTTAAGAGGAAGGGTTAGGCGTGAAAGAGGATGGGTTAAGAGGAATGGTTTAGGCGTTAAAGAGGAAGGTTTAAGAGGAAGGGTTTAGGCGTGAAAGAGGAAGGGGTAAGAGGAAGGGTTTAGGCGTGAAAGAGGATGGGTTAAGGGGAAGGGTTAGGCGTGAAAGAGGATGGATTAAGAGGAAGGGTTAGGCGTGAAAGAGGAAGGGTTAAGAGGAAGGGTTTAGGCGTGAAAGAGGAAGGGTTAAGAGGAATGGTTAGGTGTGAAAGAGGAAGGGTTATGAGGAAGGGTTTAGGAGTGAAAGGTGAAGGTTTAAGAGGAAGAGTTAAGCGTGAAAGAGGAAGGGTTAAGAGGAAGGGTTTAGGCGTGAAAGAGGAAGGGTTAAGAGGAAGGGTTTAGGCGTGAAATAAGAAGGTTTTAGAGGAAGAGTTAAGCGTGAAAGAGGAAGGGTTAAGAGGAAGGGTTTAGGTGTGAAAAAGGTTGGGTTAAGAGGAAGGGTTTAGGCGTGAAAGAGGATGGGTTTAGGCGTGAAAGAGGAAGGGTTAGGTGTGTAAGAGGAAGGGTTAAGAGGAAGGGTTAGGCATGAAAGAGGAAGGGTTAAGAGAAAGGGTTAGGCGTGAAAGAGGAAGGGTAAAGAGGAAGGGTTAGGCGTGAAAGAGGAAGGGTTAAGAGGAAGGGTTAGGAGTTAAAGAGGAAGGGTTAAGAGGAAGGGTTAGGCGTCTAAGAGGAAGGGTTGAGAGGAAGGGTTAGGAGTGAAAGAGGAAGGGTTAAGAGGAAGGGTTTAGGCGTGAAAGAGGAAGGGTTAAGAGGAAGGGTTAGGCGTGAAAGAGGAAGGTTTAAGAGGAAGGGTTAGGCGTGAAAGAGGAAGGGTTAAGAGGAAGGGTTAGGCGTGAAAGAGGAAGGGTTAAGAGGAAGGGTTAGGCGTCTAAGAGGAGGGGTTAATAGGAAGGGTTAGGCGTGAAAGAGGAAGGGTTAAGAGGAAGGGTTTAGGCGTGAAAGAGGAAGGTTTAAGAGGAAGGGTTAGGTGTGAAAGAGGAAGGGTTAAGAGGAAGGGTTAGGCGTGAAAGAGGAAGGGTTAAGAGGAAGGGTTAGGCGTCTAAGACGAAGGGTTAATAGGAATGGTTAGGCCTGAAAGAGGAAGGGTTTAGGCGTGAAAGAGGAAGGTTTAAGAGGAAGGGTTAGTCGTGGAAGAGGAAGGTTTAAGAGGAAGGGTTAGGTGTGAAAGAGGAAGGGTTAAGAGGAAGAGTTAGGCGTGAAAGAGGAAGGTTTAAGAGGAAGGGTTAGGCGTGAAAGAGGAAGGGTTAAGAGGAAGGGTTAGGCGTGAAAGAGGAAGGGTTAAGAGGAAGGGTAAGGCGTGAAAGAGGAAGGGTTAAGAGGAAGAGTTAGGCGTGAAAGAGGAAGGGTTAAGAGGAAGGGTTAGGCGTGAAAGAGGAAGGGTTAAGAGGAAGGGTAAGGCGTGAAAGAGGAAGGGTTAAGAGGAAGGGTTAAGAGGAAGGGTTAGGCGTGAAAAAGGAAGGGTTAAGAGGAAGGGTTAGGTGTGAAAGAGGAAGGGTGAAGAGGAAGGGTTAGGCGTGAAAGAGGAAGGGTTAAGAGGAAGGGTTAGGCGTGAAAGAGGAATGGTTAAGAGGAAGGGTTAGGCGTGAAAGAGGAATGGTTAAGAGGAAGGGTTTAGGCGTGAAAGAGGAAGGGTTAAGAGGAAGGGTTTAGGCGTGAAAGAGGAAGGTTTAAGAGAAAGGGTTTAGGCATGAAAGAGGAAGGGTTAAGAGGAAAGGTTTAGGCGTGAGAGAGGGACGGTTAAGAGGAAGGGTTAGGCATGAAAGAGGAAGGGTTAAGAGGAAGGGTTTAGGCGTGAAAGAGGAAGGGTTAGGCGTTAAAGAAGAAGAGTTAAGAGGAAGGGTTTAGGCGTGAAAGAGGAATAGTTAAGAGGAAGGGTTAGGCGTTAAAGAGGAAGAGTTAAGAGGAAGGGTTTAGGCATTAAAGAGGAAGGTTTAAGAGGAAGGGTTTAGGCGTGAAAGAGGAAGGGTTAAGCGTGAAAGAGGAAGAGTTAAGAGGAAGGGTTTAGGCATGAAAGAGGAAGAGTTAAGAGGAAGGGTTTAGGCGTGAAAGAGGAAGAGTTAAGATGAAGGGTTTAGGCGTTAAAGAGGAAGAGTTAAGAGGAAGGGTTTAGGCGTTAAAGAGGAAGAGTTAAGAGGAAGGGTTTAGGCGTTAAAGAGGAAGAGTTAAGAGGAAGGGTTTAGGCGTTAAAGAGGAAGAGTTAAGAGGAAGGGTTAGGCGATAAAGTGGAGGAGTATTGCAGAGAGAACGAGATGAAAGGGAGAAGACGGTAATGACGGTTGGAAACATAGATAACGAAACGTGAGAAATGGTAGGAGGAAACTGATGAAATAAGAAATCAAATGATGTGGGGAAAGAGGAAGAACCTGATATATTGTGAAACCTATAATGGAAAGAACAAAACACGGGGAGGAACGAACAATAAAAAATGGCGCAAAAAAGGTGACATGATAAATAATGGAAAGCGAATAAAGGGCGGAAACGAGAGGATGAAAGTTGGCTGAAAAACAATAGTGAGAATAATAATAAAGAATTAAAGAAAAATAAACTAATTAAAACAATAACATAAAAAGATAAGAAATAATAATAGAAATATTTTTAAAAAATATAGAAAAAATAACAGAAGATAAAAAAATAAATAAAATAAAAAGGGAAGTATCGGAAACGACGAGGAAGGAAAGCGTAAGATAAAGAAGAAAAATAGACAAGTAAACAAATGAAAGGCCTGATAATGCATGGAAATAAAGTAGATGAAAACAAAAGAAGAATCATACAGAAATTCCTTAACGAGTAAAAATGTCTCGACCTGCGAACAGAAACACAGACAGAAGAAGAAGACGAAGAAGAACATGAGGGAAGAGCCCAGTGCCACCAATAACCAAAACAGAAGAACAAAGGTAAGAAGGAGAAGAAAAAGAAGAAAAACAGAATATTCTCACCCATCGACTTCCCTAAGCAGACCCTCTTGAGTTCTTCTGACAGTTTCCTGGAGATTATCGGAGAGAGAGTTGATGTTGTGCTTTTCGGCTTCCATGTTTTTGCGGAGTTCGTCCAGCAGCTCCTTGAAGAGGAAGACGCCTTCTCGCACCGTTCCCTGTAGGTCCCGGATGCTCTGCGAAAGGAGGGAGGGAACACACTGATGAAATCAGGGCGAAGAGACAACGGGCCCCAACGGCTACAAGAAGGACACTCTTTACTCTTTACAAATCAGCCGTCTCCTGAAATAAAACAAATCAACAACGAGTCTTCTGTACGGCGTACAATGCTGTATGAGCCACGGCCTATACAAATTTCAGCCCTGTCCTCTAGCGTTGTCAGAAGCACGATCACGGCTAAATTTAACTGTAAATAAAATAAAAACTACTTGGGCTAGAGGGCTGCAATTTGGTATGTTGGATGATTGAATTGTGGATGACAAAGACCGATTTGCAGCCCTCTAGCCTCAGTAGGGTTTAAGACCTGAGGGCGGAGAGATAAAGTGCGGACGGACAGACAAAGCCATCTCTAAAGTCTTCTTTGGCAGAAAACTCAAACTGGGAAGATGAGGTTCTTGTTTTCTATTCTTTTTTCATGTTTTTAAATAAACCCAGCAGCTGCTTCAGTAAGAAAACAAACCTCAGCTGTGATTCGGATGATACGCGCATATCCGCGCAGGTGCGCACGCAAATCGACATGGGTCGCGCCAGAGGAGAACAGTGTCATGATATGCAGGAGACTTAATGGATGCGAAAGAAGAGTTATTTCGCGATGAACGACAACAAAGACGTAGCCAGGGAAGCGTGAGACGGTTTCGTTTGTTTGGCTCAACAACAATAAAAGCAAGAAGCGAAAAGAAATATTCCAGGTTCTGGTATTATCAGTTCCAAAGTACTTGGCAGGTGGCCAAGATCGACCGGGAACCCGGAATGGAAACTTGACGATTGACTACGGGTTCCGTTTCTTGGGAAGAAATGTGATCGCTGTGGCAAGTGAAACAAAAATGTCAAACAAAAGGGCCAAATAGACACACTAATACCTTTCGCTTTCCTTTGCTGGGTTTCCTTTTTTTTTTTCTTTTACAAAATGAATCACCCTAATGGGTGAGTCAATGTTTATTGGCTGCCTCTGAGGGGAAAAGATTCCTCTTACAAGCGGTGCCCCGTCAAAGAGTATGTATGTATTGACAGCTATTAATTCATCAACTCAATTCTTCTTTACTCCTCATGCCCATCATAATGCATTACCTTTCCCCGGCCCGTTCCCCCCTCCCCCCCCAACACCTCCAGCTTCCAATGCTCCAGCAAATCCTCCCCCAAGATGAAGATGAGTAGTTACCAAGCCACGTCAACGGTACAAGAGAATCCACTGGGTTACCTCTTCTTCATTTACATGAACAAACAACAGTTATTTACACATCATTAGCTTATGTGCCATTACCTTAGTTTGTTTGACTGATGCGCGTCTTGTTTATTTATGGATAATTATATAATTGTATATGTTTTTTTATTCATCTTTATTTGTTGATTTTCTCCTTTGTTGTCACTACTTCCACATCTGAGCGTTTTATTCTGTTCAGGCTTTCCTTCAAAGTCAGTGGTCTGGTTCCACGCGAATGTTTACTTATTTAAAAAAAAAAATAATAATAATAATACTAAAAATAATAATAATAATAATAATAATAATAATAATAATAATAATAATAATAATAATAATTATTATTATTATTATTATTATTATTATTATTAAGTTCACATCAACAAGTGCTGTATGTATTACCTCCTCATATTCCTCAAGACAGTTCGTATCTTTGAAAACTCTTCTGCCGTAGTTTCTTACCGAGAAAGAAGAATGGCCTATTTCACCACTTTGGAAGCTGGGACCATTACCGTTTTCAAGGTCATCCCTTAATGCATAAATTCTGGAATTCAGTTCATTTTTCTCTGTTTCCAGAATCTCATGGCCTATTTCAATCTAGCAAAAAAAAAAAAAAAAATCAAAAAAAAACTGGCTCAGACTCAAATTCAATCTGGCACAGTAAACATAGATTTTTGAAGGCATGTTTATATAAAAACTAAAAACACAAAACCAAAAGCAAAATGAACTTGCGGAAGACAAAACATTCGAAGTCTGGGTCTGTCTCATGAGGGAGGAATGACAGTATTCAAAATATTCCGTTAGTTGATGACAGTTATCTTCTTAAGTGGATGCAAATTCTGAAAAAGACTTGAACGTGGTTCGAGACATTGATGGCTAAAGCCTAAAGCAAAGAACACATCATTTATGGAGATTTCCCATAATCTAAATATATGTCATATCTCGACGTTTTTCATCAAAGCACAAACACACATGTTGGTTATATATATATATATATATATTATATATATATATATATATATATATATCTATATATATATATACTATACTATATATGTGTGTGTGTGTTGTGTGTGTGTGTGTGTGTGTGTGTGTGTGTGTATGTATGTTTGTATTGAGGGTGGCACCACAATAAAATGGCAAGGTGCACTGTCGCATTCACTATTAGCTAACTATTGAAATCAAGCACGAACCCCCTTTGATGCAAACTTCTACCAAGAAAACTTAGAAGGAAGCCTTCGTTCGAGACCGTCCACAGAAACTGCGCCACTCAACCCTATCTTCTAGTACCTCCTCACTTCCTCCACAAGGCCAAGTCATCTCACAGTATATACAGCACTCTATAACAAAATATAGTTTCTATTGCTCCAAGCTGAATTCAAACATTATGCAATTAATGAATTAAAAATACCCCAGAAGCTGTTTGTAAATGGCTACAGATATTTTAAGAATGATGTTATAATGCAAAACAAGGGTCGCTAAGTTTTTAAAATAATTTTACAACAGTAACAGAACAGTAAGTTATAAATTAACATAACTTCTTGTCTTGTTATTTATAATCGTTTATCAAATAATGATTCGTCTTTGATACTATTATGCAAGGTCCACATATCTACGAGCGTATACCCTGCTATTATGGATTTATAAGTTTCACAGTAAGTACTATCTCCCATTTAAAATCCTTTCATAAATACTGCAGGTACTGTAATACGCAGAAACGAAGCTGACCCTGTAATCATGCAAAATCAAAAAACTTTGCACCGCTAAGACAAATGAGTGGAAATGAAGCGTCAAAATCAGAGCAAAAGGCCCAAAGGGAAACTTCCTAATAAACCTTGGCGAAGGAAAGGAAACGCGATAATGGAGGAATCTCCGCTAACTTGTACCTGGGTTCCGTCAAAAGGACGCTGCGCCACCAGTGAATGTTTCCAGTTCTTCTGTATGCTGATTTCAGGCCAGGCCTGGACTCATTCACCCTCTCCATCCAGAAGCTTCTGAAGGGAAACGAATCAAGTACTCCGCGAGGGAATGAGGCGCAAAATGCAAATGAGAGAGAGAGAGAGAGAGAGAGAGAGAGAGAGAGAGAGAGAGAGAGAGGCAAGATTTATGAATTCGTACGATGAAGATGATCAAGCTCTGACGTACCAGTCTGAGGCAAACAAAAGACGATTGTTTTGCGTTTTCTCTCATCTTCACTTCTTCTCTTCTTCGGAGTATTGGTTTTGCCAGTAAGGGGGAGGCGAGGAGAGAGGAGGAGGAGGAGGAGGAGGAGGAGGAGGAGCCCACAGCACCAACATTAATCTATGTTAGTTGGCGGAAATGTACAACTCAGGGCAAGCGAGAAAAATAAATAAATATTCGAAGGCTCTTCTACTAAAACTGGTCTGACTGAAATTTTGAGAAATATCGGCCATTGGTCATTTTAGCATCTACGTTTGGTTGACAAAATCCATATGAACACATAACAATGATAAAACATTCTAGTAATTTAGTTTCAACTAGGTTCAGTACTTGCAAGTACATGGTAAACTCTTTGAAAGTCTTCACCGCCATAGACAATACCATAGGGCATCTTTCTCTATACGAAGTCTATGGTATATTGGAACACACACAAATCTCACAAACATATTCGTACGTCCATCCCTGACCAATATCTACATATAAAACTATAAAAAGGGATTTATCTATTTGTTTATTTGATGAGTGACAACTTTGTTATCAGTATTATCTAAAACTCAAAGTTTTGAGTTTGCTTTCCTCGTGAACAAGGCTTGTCAACTATGAAAATGACAGATAGATTTCCAATTAGAGCAGTTGATCATTTTATGAACTTCAAAACAGGTCGGTCGGCTCAGCCCATTAAACTGAAGCAATAGAAATATTGATGAGCGTTCATAACACAAACTCAGCCTTACATATACTCATCTAATGTAAAGGTCCATTCAAACTTTTGGAGCAACTTTCAGACTCGGGATTCTGTATATAGCAACAGCATCAGAATCACGATTAATCATCTCAGACTTATTACTTTTTGCACTTAGGAACTGACGACTGGCTGAATGAATCAATTGGCGACGAAAACGATCACACAAACAAACTGTTCGCTCAAAGCTCATTTTCACTTGGCGTGACAAAGTCGGTAGGTGAATATTAGGAACTTGAAAGCCAACCATTCGTATTACTCCTTTTCCTTTTAGCTCTCATACAATAGGTTTATCGTTCGATCAAGTGATATCGAATCTGCTCAACACGAGAAAAAGAAGTCTTAATCAAATCAAATAAATTATTCCAGTTCACGTTTGGAAACCTTTCATTTTAATAATAAAAAAAAAAAAAAAAAAAAAAAAAAAAGACTGTAACGCACACAGATGACCAGTTTCAAGTATTGCTCCTTATGAAGAGGTGCATCTGCTTCACACACTTCTCTAGCTACATTTAAATAATCTAAAGCTGTTCCAGCGATCCACCCCACCTAAAAAAACAATAAATAAATAAATAAATATATAAAAAAAAAAAAATAAGTCACAAAAAAAGTTAATGAAACTACGATCCGAACTTGTTGGGTTCTACGTAGATTCACAGATACAAATTTTAGGTCCTAAGCGTTCCTCAGTCGTCGGATGAAACAAAAGAAAAAAAACGAAATACAAAAAATGCGACTATTAAAATAACCATTTTCCCTCTTCGTCTTGTGTAGCCACAAGTAACCGACCTGAAACTGTAGTATAAGCAATATGCAATTGGTACCTTGTATGGGTTTTATAGGATAGGAAACTAACAATAATTCGCTTGACTGTGAGTTCCAACCAAATACTATAAGCACTGAAGGTAGCAGATAGAAGAGGAAGAAGAAAAAGAGAAAAAGATTTTTCCATATAAGCTTCAGTAAAATGAAAATTACAAAGAAACATTTAATACAACCACCATTTAGATTAGAAGAAAAAGTGTAAAAAAAAAAAAACAGCACACAGTAGCAATAATAATCACAATAACTTATATTCTTTAGTTTTCAAGAACTATTTGATCCCGAAGAAGCATTGTAACGAAACTTGAGTGAAATGTGGTGGCTCGTATCATATGAGCAAGCAAAACCTAAACTAGCTGATGACCAGTACGTGCCTGAATATGAAAAATAAAAATGGGAGAGAGTTTCATTTTGCAAAGCAATATAAACACGAAATAATGATAAAAACGCAATATACTGAGAATATGCAGCAACAGTATTATAGGAAGAAGGTAAATAAAAATGTCCTTTTATACTTGAGTCATTACGGGATGATGGGAAACTTACATAACAAGAAGATGAAAATGTACAAGGAAAAACAAAGACAAACAAAACAAAAACAAAAGTAACATAAAAGTGAAGTAGAAAACACCGCACAAAAACAAAAGGAGAATATAAATAGATGGAAAAGGAAGAGAAGGAGCAGAAGAACGGGGCCAGACGAAGAAGAAAAAAAGAGAAAAAAAGAGAAAGAGAAAAAGCACGGGTAACAACAGCTGAATGGCTTCAGAGAAGCAAAATAAAAGGCGGCTAAATATCATAAACATCTGCACGGAAAGAGTTCCACGGTTTCCGACCTTTCAAAACTTTCAGGAAATGGCAGTAATGAGTGGGAGCTATCAGGCAAATGATGGCGCGGGAAGGAACGCCTTTCAAGGGAGAGGGGAGGCCCGAAGAAAGGAAAAAGGAAGAGAGAGAGAGAGAGAGAGAGAGAGAGAGAGAGAAGAGCAGAGAGGAGAGAGAGAGATTTCTAGTACTAAAAGTACGTCATGAAATCTAGGTTACTGACGCTTAGAGAGAGAGAGAGAGAGAGAGAGAGAGAGAGATGAGAGAGAGAGATATTTCTAGTTACTAAAAACCAAACTCACGAAATCTAGGTACTGATGCTTAGAGAGAGAGAGAGAGAGAGAGATCGATTTGAGAGAGGAGAGAGAGAGAGATTTCTAGTTACTAAAACTAACGTCACGAAATCTAGGTTACTGACGCTTTAGAGAGAGAGAGAGAGAGGAGAGTGAGAGAGAGAGATTCTAGTTACTAAAACTACGTCAGAAATCTAGTTACTGACGAGAGAGAGAGAGAGAGGAGAGCTAGTTTACTAAAACACGTCAGAAATCTAGG
>NC_087200.1:36473566-36476066 GCF_015104395.2 Macrobrachium nipponense
CACATCTGTTTCATTTCCGCTTTTCCATATTTTTGAATATGTTCTCACGGTGGACTAACAGTTGGGTTTGTGTACTTTTTCCGGGTACGAAACCATGTTGTCCTTTATTAAACAAATTATTTTTTATTAAATGTTTCATAATATTTTTCTTCATTACCTTTCATACACTTTTCATTAATATGTGATGTTAGACTCACAGGCCTATAATTACTTGCCTCTAGTCTTGATCCACTTTGAAAGTAGGGGTGGGTAATATGCTAATTTGTGCTCATCATACATCTTGCCTGTATCTACACTTTGTCTTAATAATATTGCAAGTGGCCTTTGCGATCTTAGAATGAACTACTTTCTTTAACAAAATAGCAGGAATTCCATCAGGCCCTGCAGCAGCAGCTCCATTTTTTAATTTTCATTAATAGCCTGCACAATATCAGCTTCATTAATATCTATGTCAGCTAAATATTCACTTTATTTTCATCCTTACTTCTATATCATTATCTTCATTATCTATTCTAGGGGTGAATTCTTCTTATATCGTTCTGCCAGTATGTTGCAAATTTCCTTTTTTTTCATTCGTTAATCTCCCTTCAATTCCTCAGAGGGCCTATTTCTATTCTTCTTTTATTCATCTTCTTCGCATATGAGTATAATAGCTTGGGGTTTTGCTTGATATTAATAGGGTTTTTTTCTTCCAAGTCCCGTTTTTCATTTTCTTTTGATTGTATAATCTTTTGTTCTGCATTTTCTATCTTACTTTTTAGTTCTATAACTTTCCATGCATTTTTTTCTTTTGCAAGACCTTTTTTCCACTTTCTGATTTTCTGGAACAAGATCCTTCTGTCTCTTGGTATGCATGAATGATGTTTACTTTTCTTCTTCGGTATATATTTTTCCACTATTTTCTCCAATATTTTATATAATATCTCCGTATTTACCCTTATGTCATCACTTACGAAAATGTTATCCCAATCTTTGTTTAATTCTTCATTAATTTCTGACCATTTATATTTTTACTGTAGAAGTTGTATTTTCCATATCCTTCCCACTTTTCATTTCTTGCTTATCTCTATTTTCACTTGCTTGGAATGAACTGTTAATTCTATGACATTATGGTCTGAAATATTCGCATTATAAACTATATTTCTTTAACATAATTCATCTCGTTCACAAATACTAGGTCTAAAGTATTTTCCTTTCTTGTTGGCAGGTGATTTATTTGTTGAATGTGTATTCTAGTAGCATACTAATAGCTTTTCAAATTGCCTCTTATCTTCTGCACTACTATTACTCTCTTTTTTATATGTATAAGTACAACCACAATCTCCTATTCGTTCTTTCCATTCTACAAAAGGAAAGTTGAAGTCACCAGATAGGAGAATAGTCCAGTCCTTGTGATTTCTACATATATCATCCAATTTTTCAATTATTAAGTCAAACTCTTTAGTATTAGGAGGTCTATATACTATGTTCATCAATTTTTCAGATTTCAAATTCTACCGCTATTAGTTCCACATTCTGAGTTACTATATTTCTCATATATTTTTCCTTGTTTTTTGTCTTTCCCATATATTGCGGCCTTCCCCCTTATTCCTATTTTTCTATCTGATCTATAAGTTTGGAACCCTTTTATTTGATCATCATTTCCCAGTCTCTTGGAATACCAGGTTTCACTTATATTCATTATATCTATTTTCTTTTCATTTTGGGTTAGTTCTTCTAAGTACTCTATTTTTCTTTTTGAGTTACTCGTAACTAAACCCTGCGCATTCATCACTATGATGGTTTGTTGTGTTTTGGTCCTTCATTTAATACTGGTAGTAATAAAGGATTTTCCCATGTCTCTTTCCTGTTCTGGTATGTTGTTCTTTTTTTCATTTCCAGAAATTCTGACATTAAAAAATCCAACTTTTCCATAATATTTGATCTTCCTTCATCATAATTATTCATTTTGTGTCTGAATCTGCAATTTCTCCGTTTCTGCAATATCCTCTTGCATAATAAATACAGTTATTATCTCTTGAGTTAGAATTTCGGAGCTGATGCTTTGAAATTTTTTGCTGACACCTCTGATATCTCATTGGTGGTTGCTTTTCTCTTTTACCTGATATTCTTGATTTCTCTCTTTATTTGTTCTTTCTTATTTTGGATTTTATTACTTGGTTGGTATTTATTTGATTATGATTCATGCTACAGGGTGCATATATTTGCATTTTGTCGAACTACATCCTTTTCCTTCTTTTAGGTTTTACATATTTTTGGATGCAGATCTCTGCAATCATCCCCATATCCATCTAAGTATGCACATTTACCTATATTTCATAGTTTTGACATATCTTAGGATGTTTGTAGTAACATCTTTCTCCAAATCTGCAATTCCCTCTTTCAAAAGGTTGCAGTTTTGTCTTTCTGTCTATTTTTCCTCTTTCCCGTCATGTATTAGATCTGGGTAGAGCCTCTTCGGGATTTGCTTTTCTGTTGCTATCGTAATTTATTTCTTCGT